>NC_140974.1:15004563-15009563 GCF_056783735.1 Eptatretus burgeri
CGGGTCCGGGGCGTTCGCCCCTCCCTTCCCGGCGTGCGGGAGAAATCCCAGGAGTGATCGGCTTGCCTCTGTTGTTGTAATAACCGTCATTTATGTTTCCTTTTTCGGGTGGCTTTCTGGGAGTAGTGTTTTTGTTTGTAGAGGAGGGTCGCTGTGTTGTAGAGATTGACGAGGTTGTTGAGATGTGTGGTTGGCGCTGTGGTGGGGATGGCGTGGTTGTTGGGATGCTGTTGTGGTGGTGGAGGTGGCGTGGTTGTATTCGTGTCGTTGAAGAGATGCTGTTTGTTTGAAATAAAAGATAGAAAAAGAATAACGGCTAACTCAAAGATGCACAGCCTGGCACACGAATAATTACCTTTTACATCGGTGGGTAAATCTAACCTGGAACACACACTTACCAAAATAACTGACCTCTGGGGAACCTGACTGGTGTTCTGTCAATTTCCACAACCGTAACAATATATATATATATATATATATATATATATATATATATATATATATATATATATATATATATCGTATCCTTGTGCTGTAAGAGGCAACCAGGGTAACGTCAGGAAGGGCATCCGGCGTAAAACATGTGCCAAATCACTATGCGGATCATACGGATGATCCGCTGTGGCGACCCCTAACGGGAGCAGCCGAAAGAAGGAGAAGAGAGATGTATATACATATATCTATATGTATGTATATATATATATATATATATATATATATATATATATATATATATATATATATATATATATATATATATATATATATATATATATATATACACACAACGCCACATTTCAAAATTGTCAATCTACTTCCTTTCTGTTTTTTTTTCACTGTCCATTACTCGCATCCACACGGAGCATTCACCAGCCTCATATTGGTTTGTTTTGTCACATCTTTGTCTTTCAAGATCTTTGTCAATCTTGACATTGCTGCTCTCCCTGACACAAACCCTCTATTAATTTATCCTCCACGTTCACCACTCACTTCAATCGCAGAACCCAGGAAGATGAAACTTTGCTGTATTTGCCACATGATTGTCTCCCAATCTGAGCATGTTGATCTTCTCAGTTGACAAGATTTCAGTCATTTTTTTGAGGTGTAAATAAAGAACAGCTTTTTCACTTTTCTTCTTCACTGTCTGCAGCAGTTTCATCAAGCCCTTTTTGATTTCTGTCAGGAGAGTGGTATCTTCAGCATACATCATCAGTTGTTATCATCAGTTGTTATCATCAAAGTCATATCATCAGTTGTTGATTCATCTTCCTCCAAGTTTGATTTCCTCATGATGTACTCACTAAACAGATTGAATAAGGAAGGGGAGATAATACACCTCTATCTGACTCCATTTCCAATTCCAATCCCTTTTGTCTCTCCATACTCTGAACTTCCTGTAGGTTTTTATTTTAGTGTACAGGCTTCTTATCAGACATATACGGTGCTGTGACATCCCCATTTCGCTCAACATAATCCACACCCATTCATGATCAACACAATCGAAGGCTTTGCTCTCATCTATTTTGTGATACATGCTCCCTTGATATCCCCTTGCCTTTTCCATGGTCCACCTCAGATTTGTGATTTTTTATCTCGAGTTCCTTTTTCTCTTCTGAAACCTGCTCGCTCAACGGGCATTTATTGCTTCATTAAATCTTCCATTCCGTGGTGAATGATCTTGAGTAATATCATGCGAGCATTTGAAATCAAAACAATTGTGTATACTGTAAGACACCTATTTATGTCAGGGATGCGTTCCTGAAAAGGGCGATACAAATGGAATAAGTGCGGGAATGCGTTCCTCATGTCGCCTCTTCAAATATTATATTTGAAGCCCACATTATATTATCCCATCGCCCACATGCAGCGTGTCACGTACAGGGGTGAGGTTCCCTCCGCCCACCGTGAGCTCATCCAATAAATGGCGGCCTGCCCGACAGCCGACCCGAGATCGCCCCTGCCCGCAACAAGGGTGGATGGAGAATAGGGTGCTCCCCTGGTTGTTCCGTCTGGGTTCTCAGACACGCACGGGGGGAGGATGGTCATTGCCCCCTTCCACCAGACCACTCCTTGTCCAACCAGGAAGCTCATCACCTCAGGGCTGACTCCGCCTTAGCCAGATGGAGTGTTCGGCCCGACCAACGAGGGGCGGCCACTAGTCGCCCGACAACCCCTCGTCCAATCCGGAGGCGAGTCCCTCAGAGCGGTTTCCTCGACCCGCGGGGGAGGGGAAGGATAAGAGGAGGTGGCGAGCCATCGAGGAGAGAAAAGAAGCCTCGTCCTCGCCAACATCCCCCTGCCCACAACAATATTACCCCAATTCACCTGATATATTATGTATTTTTGCCTGTTCATTAATGCAATTGTATTACTATGCCCAACCACATGGTGTAATAACAGCAGACATGGATTTGTTCCCCCAAGTGGGGAAGACCCTCTCACGGGCAGGCCATTGCTGCTCTCAGAGTTGGCAGTGAGTGTCCTGGAAGCAGTGGTGGAAAGAGAGTGGCATTTCTATGTGGGAGAATTGTATGCATAGCCGGGGGGTTGCCCAGATATCTCAGATGGCAGAGCATTGTTATGGTTCAGCAGATGACCTGGGTTTTATTCCTGGGCTGAGAGCGTAGTTTTCAAATACATATATATATATATATATATATATATATATATATATATATATATATATATATATATATATATATATATATATATATGAATCTATGGATTATAATTGGTGTTGCACATGGCACATGTTTGGGAGCCTTGATGGTGTGCATTTCCATCACTGCTGTCAATGAGTGGAGGAGCTCCTTGTGAGCCAACGGCCATCCATATCTCGTGCCATACTGTGTCTGCGGACGTCCTCCTGCAGTTGGGTTACCTTTTTTATCAGGAGGTTGGTGGTAGCATTTGCACTCTGGCCACCGTAAAACCCTTCATTCCGCAAAACACCAAAACGCAAAAAAATCTGAAAACCCACTCCGTGGGAGTACCTCCTGTGCAGCTTCCCTTCGCAGGGCAGCTCACCGGATGACGGGATTGGGGCAAAGCCTTCGGGACCCCCTATCTTTGATGATAGGAGGGAAACCACGGGGTAACATCCCTGGGTCAGATTGCGGGAGAGTGTGTCGGAGTGGTGCTGAGGTGTCGTCCACCAGACGGCGGTCTCCTTGGGTTAACCTGAGGCGGTCCCTTCGGGTGGGTGCGTGGAATGTCCTATCCCTAAGAGAGGATGATCACTTGTCTCTGTTATCATCTGAGGTCAAGCGTTTGGACATCTGGATTGCAGCTCTCTCTGAGGTTCGGAGACCGGATTGCGGCGAGATAATGGTGGGTGGTTACACCTACTATTGGTCTGGTCGCTCTGATGGTTACCATACCCAAGGAGTTGCTGTAGCTGTGTCCAATAAGCTGACCCCAATGATAATTGAGATAACACCGATCAACGAGCGTATTATGAGATTTAGGATTCGTCACTCCTTAGGTGTCATTTCCCTGGTCTCTGTTTATGCTCCGACTGAGGCGAGTGATCTCACCGTGAAGGATGCATTCTACGCCACGCTCGAGTCTGTGGTTGATCAGTGCCCCAGACGAGATACACTTCTAGTCTTGGGGAATTTCAATGCATCGACTGGAACTGATAGGGATGGTAATGAGATGTGTGTTGGTCCCCATGGGTCAGGAACTATGAACCAGAATAGCACTAAGTTCCTTGACTTTGCAAGAAGTCATGGACTTAGGGTGGCTGGTTCATGGTTTCAGCACCCACAAGCTCATCGCTGGACTTGGTATTCCAACGCTGGCGGTGTGGCAAAGGAGATTGACCATGTCCTCATTGACGGTCGCTGGAGGATGATCCAGAACTGCAGGGTCTACCGGAGTGCTCAGTTCCTCAATACTGACCACAGGCTTGTTGTAGCAACTCTAAAGCTGCACCTTAAATCCTGGAGAATGGTACCATCCCAGCCAAGGCTGGATGTTGGCAAGCTCGCAGATGAGAGAGTAGCTAAGGAATTTGCGAACAGGCTGAGTGGACACTTTGGGGGTCTGGGTGCTTTGGGGGGTCCTGAAGAGTTGTGGAGTGCCTTCAAGACCACCGTCCTTGATGTTGCCGGTGGATGTCTTGGAACTCACCGCAGGGCAAAAGAAGAATTTTGTCTCTCAAGGGACACTGGATACCATTGACCAGAGTCGCAGGCCCAGGCTGAATGGCAGAGCTGAGCTGTTCAGGGAGCTGAGGCGTAAAACTGTACGTGCACTAAGGGTGGACAAGGAAGCCTATGTGCGAGGAATCTGTGAGGGGGTAGAGCATCACCTGTGGACAGGTGATTCTTGTCCCGCTTACAGGGGAATTAGCGCATTGCGTTCATCCAAACCCTTCCCTCGGTGTACTGCAGTTAGAGCAGAGGGCGGTAGGCTCTTGACAGAGGAGTCTGAAGTAAAGGACTGCTGGGCTGGTTACTTTGAGCAGTTGTACTGGGCTGATCCCCCAGCTGTCGAGTTGGACGTCAAGGGTGTTACAATCCCTGTTGCTGACCCTCGAATCAACTGTGGTCCACCTTCTCTTGTGGAAACACAGGCTGCGGTGAACCGTTTGAAACAGGGCAAAGCTCCAGGGATCTGTCGCATCCATGCTGAACTTCTCAAGGCTGGTGGAAATGCTGCACTCATATCGTTGCATGCAGTTTTGTGCTCTGCCTGGAACACAGGCATCATTCCAACTGATTGGAAGAGGGGCCTCGTTGTTCCTCTCTGGAAAGGGAAGGGTGATCGCCAAGACTGCAACAACTACCGAGGGGTGACGCTGCTCTCAGTGCCGGGCAAGGTCTTTGCTCGGATAATTCTTGATAGGGTTCGCCACCATCTGCTTAAGCACCAGCGTCCAGAGCAGTCAGGCTTTACACCAAAGAGGTCAACGATTGACCGTATCCTTGCTCTTCGTGTCCTCACCGAACGCAGACGAGAGTTTTGGCACGGGCTGCATGCAGCCTATGTTGATC
>NC_140974.1:15019563-15037063 GCF_056783735.1 Eptatretus burgeri
ATGGCAAAAAGTACATTGACGTTGTGAGCAACAGGAACATGAAGCTGGTAGAAAGGGTAATCATTCCAGTGAAACAACACCCCAAGGTTTGTGTGTTCGGCACTTGTATGCACGATGGCGGTAAATAATGGACAATGATTTCATGTGACCTCATGGAGAAACTGTAAACATAAATAAGCAAAGGGGGAAAAAATCGAAATGAAATGGAAACGAGTAAACATGGCTCTTGTACGATTAGCTTACAGTCAAGTACGAGGGTCGTTCAATAACAAGTCCTCGGATCAAGATACTCGGAGCAGTCCAAGAAACTCCAATTTAAATATGTTGAAAAATTATGGGGGGAATTTTCTTTTACGTCTACTTGTATGTTTAAAACTGAAAAATTTTGGCATTTTTTGGACGATCGTAAGGATTTCATAAGTTCGCAGAACTTATCGAACGTCCTGGTATGTACACAACCGTTAAATGCATTCATAAAGGTTTTATAAAAACTATTTTTTGCACCAATAGCTTTTCTCATTCCGTTAGGGGTATGCTTAAAGTGCTGCCTTTTCAGGCACCATTTTAATGTGCCCGTTCTGATTTGCTTGGAGAATCTTAAAATTAGTTCACGCCACACCAGCAGTGCTTCCTGCAGCTTTTGCTGGGTCAAGTCAGTCGGAAGGTGACAAAACGCCGGTGTTGCATGGCTTAAGTCGATGCTCCGGTGAAGTTACTGATGACGTCAATGACCAAGTAGCCTTGTGATTACGAACTGTGGTCGTGTAGGTCATGTTGGCAGGATGCCAATAAAAAAGAAGAAGAAGAAGAATATAAAACAACTCTTTCCCAAGATTGTTATGTGCTACAAATGCACATGTTGTTTTTTCTTCTTCTTATATTTTATGAAGTGCCACAATACCCATAAAAGATCAAAGGTCATTGTTGACCCAAACTTCCCAAAGCTTGGCGGTGGCTTAATTGGTTGCATATAATTCATGGCTTACAACAGCAGTGTAACTTTATCACCAAAACAGTATGGAAATGCCAAAATGTGTACCATGATTTAGAAAACATGAGAATATCTCATTTGTCTGTTATACCTCCTCGCAAATGTATCCTCTTCTTTTTCATTGCCAGATATACTTCCTGGTGACCGTGGTGATGATCCTAATTGTTGCAGCAGCTTTTTATTATGCTTTACAAAAGGCGGTGTAACTCTCTAAACAATGATTAGATTGAGGCGCAGCTTGTACAACATAAATTAGTGAATGTGACAAATAGAGGGTTTGCCCATACATGACGGAGAGATCGACGGGGAGAGCTTGGTCAATCACACAATATGGTATCCATTTTGATCCAAATGATGCTATGGATACATGGCGATAGACAGATATAACATCAGTCATTGATTTCCAAGCCAACTTCCCCTCTGAATTATTCCCCATTTACACTTATAATTTGGATTAAACAAATTATTGAAATTGATATTAATAACCCATGCCACTCGATAACAGATAGTGCCATCATACTAAAATACACACTTTGGTGTCTGTCTGTCTGTCTGACTGCGATACATTCGGTCGTTATTTATCCAATTTCAAACAAATTTAACAGGAGGAACAAGGGCCGAGCGATGGGTGTTTTCACCACTTCATTTACCCCCCTCCCTGTGGGGGTTTTCCACCTTCAGTGAAACCCGAGTTAAGGTGTATAGATAGCCTATTGTGGTGTTTTTCCAAGGCCACTTCTAATAACAACACAGATGATGAAAACATAATATTAATGTTATGACAAAACTATGAATACTAATAATATCCCCCTTCCCTAAAGGGTATTTCCTCATTGTACAAACGCTGTGTTAATGTGCATAAATATCTTATCGTGCCATTTCATGGAGCACCCCCACCAGATATTTAAAAAAAAACAATAATTATGAACCACAAAAACTTATGATCATCTTGTTAAACAGTCGCTACTACTGTTTAACACTAAACTCAAAGAGCAGAAATCCGACGATGTTCTTGAGGCATTATATGCTTATCGCGTGCCATGCAGACTAAAGGTCCCAAGCCGACTTCTACTGTAATCTGTATACCCCATAGAGCATAATAACATGGCACTTCCTACTTCTCTTGTGTAAGGAGTGGGTGTGCTAGTCCCTTGAAATCACTTTTTGTTGTGACACCAGAAGCAAAAATAATACATTTTTTTAAAAAGGCCACAAAATAATTCATTGTATGAAATGAATTATTATGAAAATAATTCATTTGAAAAATTTGCAAAAACGATTCATAATTACAATTGCATAAAGAAACTAGAGCGGCACTCTGGACAGTGCACACCTTTTCCAAGCTGAACTGTTTATGGTTTGTATCCCACTGAAAGGCTGGATCTACATCTGGATCTTAACCAAAATCGAAGCGGCTTCTTCTTGTCACCTCGCCAACTCATCCACCAAGTTTCATACGAATCCGTCCATGACTTTTCGGAATATCGTGCAATATGTCGTTTTTGTACATCTCTCAATGGTGAAAAATCACTTAAAAAAATTGTAGTATCCGGATCTGGATCTGGATCTTCACCAAAATCGAATCAATTCGTCCTTGTCACACACCAAACCTACCCACCAAATTTCGACCGAATCTATCCATAATGTTTTGAAATATCCTGCTCACAGACAGACAGACAGACAGGGATGAAAACGATATCCATCCATCTTCGGTGGTGGAGGTACTAAATCGATTGAACTCAGTAGAATATATCATGTACTTTTCAATTTGAATTACAAGGACATCAGTAAACAATGGACAAATACATATTGTGTAAGGGATTTGAACATGAGTTACAAGTACCATTTGTGCCATTCACTAAGATGGGAATGCTAAACAGGCCAATTATGGCAAATATGGCAACTACAATAAAATTTATATATGTTGATAACATTATTACAGAAATAAAACTACTCCAAAGTTAACGATGGGGACACAAAAGAAAAGAAAAAAAAGCTTTTGGCATGAACATTTTTTTTTTTACACTTCCATGACCTAATCTGTTGAACTCTCTCATACATTAATATTAACAACAAAAACGATCTTATAATGCTTCATCTTCCTCTCTCACACATGTGGTACTCTTTACTGTTTCACAATGCACTACTCTTCTGCTATTTTAACAGACTGCTCTCATTTCGACCTCTCCTTCATTCCTTGCCTAAAAAATCCAACTATTACAGCGCTTCTTCTCTCCATGCTCTGAATTCGCCTTCATTGCATCCATCAAGAATTGTGTTAAATCGCATCTCTGACCTAAAACTTTTAAAAACCACAGTTTGCCATGGATGCTCGCTTTCCATCAACCATTCTTTTTTTCCAACTTCAGTGCCAACTCACCCCCCTCACCCCTCACTCTCACTCTCAAAGCAACCATCCCACTCTTCTCCCTCCAAGCCTCCCTCTCACCTCTTTCAAAAATTCCCCTCACCTTTCTCCCACCTTTCATCCCCCTCACTCTTCCTTCTCTAAGTTGCCCCCCTCTCATCCACCAACCTGCCTCCCTCCACTGCCCTCTCACCTCCATCTCTTCACTCCACCTTCTCAAATCCTCAACTGCCATCTTCCTTGTCTCTTGTCCCCCCTCTCTCACAGCACCACAGAGCCTTTTCTCCTCCTCATTCGGCCCCCCCCCCTCGCTCTTCTGCCGTACCCCACACTCCTTCAGCCACCCTCCTTACCTCCCCCCTCGTCCCTCGTCCGACCCTCCCCCGCCCCTCCACCTCCTGCACCAAAAGCCTCCTCCCCTACCTCTTCATTAAAAGTGTGGACCTCAACTATCCGGGGCCTTCGCTCAAACCTTTCAGATCTTTCCATGCAGGTTGCCACTGACAAACCAGACATTATCTGCCTAACAGAAACTTTCCTCTCCCAAGACGTGTCTGACTCCCAAGTATCTCTCCCTGGTTACTCCCTCTTACGGTATGACAGACCTGAGCCTCGTCCTGGTGGAGGTGTTGCTCTCTTCATCAAAGACTCTATTCCTCACTCTCCCTGCACTGCTCTCACTCCCCCACACCCCCAGGAATACCTCTGGCTTCGTCTTCCCCTCCACTCCCACCTCATGTTTATATGTGTACTGTACCGTCCACCGAACAGTGATGACTCCATCTACACCTCACTCTCCGAAAACATGGACCATCTTCTATCTTCTCATCCAAACTCTCTCTTCCTCTTATGTGGCGACTTCAATTGTCATCACGCCAGTTGGCTAGGTGTGGGTACCTCTCTCACCTGCCATGGGACATCAGCAAAAGCTTTCTGTGACTCATTGGGACTGACTCAATCGGTCAACTTCCCGACCCGGATCTCAACCAATGGTACTCCATCTCTTCTGGATCTGATTTTGACAAATTTCCCTGACAATATCTGCTGCTCTTCCTTCGCTCCAATTGGTTCTTCTGACCACGTCCTTATTAAAGTGGACATCTCTCTGGCTGTTATCAGAGAACCACCTCACCGCCGTCGAGTCTGGCATTTCACTCAAGCCGACTGGCAGGGTCTCCGAGCAGCCATCAAACTTACAGACTGGTCTCCTATCACTACTTTCTCAAACATCAACTCATCCTGGGAATTCTTTCAAAGAAACTTGCTCTCCCTCATGCACAGATTTATCCCCTCTCGTGTTCAGTTGTCTTACCCTTCCTCCCGCCCTTGGTTTACTGAAGCTTGTGGCGAGGCAGTTGTCCTGAAACAACTTGCCTTTGCCTCATGGAAAGCAAACCCAACTGAGGGCAATCTCAGTTCTTTCCACAAAGCTCGGAACAAGTGTGTAGCTACCCTCAGGAGAGCCAGAAAACAACATCTTTCTCATCTCAAGTCTGAACTCTCTAACCTCTCTCCCTCCTCAAAATCCTGGTGGCGTTTAATCAAATCTGTTTCTGGTGTATGTTCCCCCTCCATCCCCTCCCTTACCTCAAATGGCCGCACTGCTGATTCCACACGTGATAAAGCTGAATGTCTAAACTCGGTGTTTGCAGCTAAATCTTGTGTCCCAAACCCATCACTATCTCTACCCACTTTACCCAGTCGCACCCAACTGTCCCTGGACTCTGTATCCTTTTCTCCTGACAAGGTGGAGAGCTTGCTTTCAAACCTCGAGTCAGATTCTGCAACCGGTCCAGACGGCATCAGCCCACGTGTCCTCAAAGCCTGCTCTTCTGCTCTTGCTCACCCTCTCTCTGTTCTATTCACCCTCTCATTTTCCCAAGGTCATCTGCCATCTGCTTGGAAATCTGCTAACATCACTGCCCTGCATAAAAAAGGTGCAAAAACAGATCCCTGTAACTATAGACCAATCAGCCTTCTCCCAATCATCAGCAAGGTTATGGAATCCATCATCGCTTCAGACATGAAATCCTTCCTCTTCTCCAATGGCTTGATTTCCAATCATCAATTTGGTTTCAGACCAGGTCACTCTACCCTAGATATGCTGCTACTGCTCTCCCATCAATGGATGGAGGTCCTCAATGCCAGACAGGAAATCCGAGCCGTATCCCTGGACATATCACGTGCTTTTGACACAGTCTGGCACCCTGCCCTACTCACCAAACTCTCTGCCCATGGTATTCAAGGCCATCTCCACTCATGGCTCGCAGACTTCCTCTCCTGTCGCAGTCAACGTGTGGCCCTAAATGGAGTTCTTTCATCCCCTCTTCCTGTGCAGGCTGGAGTTCCTCAAGGTAGCGTTCTGGGCCCTGTTCTTTTTCTGGTTTTCATCAATGATCTCTCGGACTCTCTGGAAAATCCTCTATTTCTCTTTGCCGATGACTCAACCCTCTGCCGTACCATCTGTCATCCCTCAGCCCGGCAAGCAGCAGCTTCTTCGCTCACTGCAGATCTGGATAAAATCACAAACTGGTCCAACACGTGGAACATGTCTTTCAATCCAGACAAATCTCACACTCTCACTATGTCTCTTCGAAAGGACCGTTTACAAAACCCCCCATCCACTTTCTCAACAATCCTCTGGAAGAAGTCTTTTCTTTCAAGCTTCTGGGTCTCACTATCTGCCATGACCTTTCCTGGGAAAGTCACATTTCCAACCTTGCCTCAAAAGCCAGTCGCCGACTGGGAATCCTCCGTCGTGCAAAGTCCTTCCTCGGCCCTCTTGAGCTCCTGACCACTTACAAAGCTTTTGTCCGTAGCCTGATGGAGTACTGCTCTCCCCTCTGGGCTGGTGCTCCTGCCTCCCACCTTTCTCGACTTCACGCTGTCGAAACCAGGGCTTTTAAGATCATTGGCATCTCCCGCAATGAAGCTGAGTCTTTGGGCCTCTCACTCAATCACCGCAGGTTGGTCGGTGGTCTTTCTGTCTTCTACCGACTCCTCTCCAGCCTTGCCCCCCTGCTCTCTCTGCGATTTGTCCCCAGCACATTTCCACAGGGCGCTCAAGGTCCGCCAACAACCCCCTTCTGGTAAAAGTACCAAAATCACGAATCAGTGCTCATCTTCACTTTTTCATTCCTCTTTGTTCGCGCCTTTGGAATAAACTTCCTCACTCTATTCTTTCCCATTCTTCCCTTCAGGCTTTCAAAACAGCTGTTCACCACCACCTCTTATCTTCCCCCATCCAAATCCTCGATCTTTTCTACCCCCGATAATCCACCCAAGCCCACTTCCTTCAATTCTCCTGCTTTCCTTCCTGAAAGTCCCTTTAATGTCCATCTTCCCCTCGCCATGTTCCCCGTCCCATCCCCATCCCTCTCCCTTCCACAGTTCACCTGTGTCTGTTCCCCAATGTTTTGTCCCTTCCACTCCCGCCCCTCTTGTCTCATGCCTCCTTGCTGTGAGTTGTGTGTTAGCTCTCATACGAGCCTCGACCAAGGTATACAAAAAAAAAAAAAAAAAAAAAAAAAATTGTTATTGCAGCAAAAAATTCCTATTTAAAGAATGATAGACCAGTGAACAATCATTGTAAAATTTTCTCATCTTAGTTTGAAATATTAATATTTTATTGTTATTTGATTACAGACAAAAGGATGAAAAGTAAATATTTGTAACACGGGACAAATGAGACAAAGAAAATGTAAATGGTGGACACGGTTAACCTTATTCGAACAGAAATATGACTCATTAAAAGGTTCATCATCATCATCATCATCATCATCATCATCATCATCATCATCATCATCATCATCATCATCATCATCATCATCCCATACGTTTTGACAGATCGTCAGTGCTGTTGAAGCAACCTTTTGGCAAAGGTTATACTGAGTGTTTTAGCTTTGCTTTACGAGCGTTCAATCAGGGTAAGGATTTGTAATTTTGTTCAAGGTGCTGGTGATAACTTTCCAAATGCTTTGTGAAGGACAACATGTGATCTTTACCATCTTTCAACGAACAATACTAGAAGAAGTGTCCACCGGCTTAACATCCTTGCGATGAATGGCATACACACTGATGCACCGCCCTGGATGCGAAGCACCAGGGTGATAGTTTATAGCTTGACAAAGATTAGAACCTCGACTAGACAGCTCAAAGAGGAGTGTGCACACCTAAATCATTCATCACCAGCAAGTACCAAATCCATAACTAATCCAACAATGTTAGTGCTTGCACATGTATAAGCAAATAATGTTTGGAAGTTCACATAACAAACTTTTCCCGGTTCTATTTTACAACCAACAATAAGGTTTATGAATAATTATTGGAGTATTACCTCCACCACCGAAGGTGGACAGGAGTTATGTTTTAACCCCTGTTTGTCTGTGAGCAGGATATCCCAAAAAGTTATGCGTGGATTCCGACGAAACTTGGTGGATTGGTTGGGTGTGTGACAAGTACAGATTGATGAGACTTTGGTGAAGATCTGGATCCGAGAATTTTTTTATATCTCAATTGAATCTTCACCATTGAGAAATGGGGCCAAAAACGATATGTCGCACGATATTTCGAAAAGTTATGGACAGGTTATGACAAAACATGGTGGATGAGTTTGGTAGGTGACAAGAACTCACAGATTAGATTTCGGTTCAGGTCCGGATTCAGATCTGGCCGATCAATGGGATACAAAACGTAAACTGTTCAGCTTGGCAGAGGTATGCGCCATGAGTCTTCCGTTGCTTGTAGTGCCATTCTCGAGTTACCATTCTCTGGACCATGGTTATGTTTTTCACCTCTGTCTGTCTCTCTGGTTGGCTGCTTGTCTGTGAGCAGGATGTCTCAAAAAGTTATGGACGGATTTGGACGAAACTTGGTGGACTAGTTTGTCGTGTGACAAGGACAAATTGAAATGATTTTTTTTATGAAGATCCAGATTCATATGCAGAAACGAGAAATTAAATTTTTTTTAGTGATTCTTCACCATTGAAAGATGGTGCCAAAGACGATATTCAGTATAGCACGATATTTCAAAAAGTTATGCAAGGATTATGACGAAACTTGGTGGATGAGTTGGGTAGGTGACAAGAACAAGCCAATTAGGTTTTGGTTTAGGTCCGTTTTCAGATCAGGCCTATCAGTGGGATACAAAACGTGAACTGTTCAGCCTGGCGAAGGGATGCCTCTACCCAGTGCCATTCTAGTTTTTACACATATTTTCATTTTATATGAAATAAATCTTTTTAATTGCCAATTTCACTTATTTATTGAAGGTATCTATCTGGAAGCAGTTCTGTTCAATCGTCTTTGTCCAGATCCTAGTGGTTTACAATAAACTGCATAATGTTCACATTGTCTCACAGACTTTGTACATTACATTGAAGAACACAGACAGTATTTTGTCTCACTTATCAGATTGAACATCACCATTGTACAAAAAGGGCAGATTGGTATTTCCGTCAATCCATAGATTGGTATTTAAGCATGCAAAAAGGTTTTGGTATTTAAATAATGTACAGAGAGAAACCGATTTTGTGAAACCACACATGGCAAGAATGCTAATCACCAAGAGTAGCAAATGTTTCTGTGAAATGTGAAATATTTTCTCTCCAAAACTTAATTGTATGAGTTTTAGAAAGTTCATACAATTTAAATTTAATTTGAATATGATAAGATAAAAGGTCATCTTGGACAATATTTAAATGTCATAAATGCTGTGACATCTAACATGTTAAGACAAATTTTCATTTGTGAAATTCCCTTCAATAAAACAGAAATCAAATCTTGGTATGTTGAAAAATATAAAACTGAAATCAAATCAGATTAACTTTCTGCAAGACATGGAAGTTCTACACATATTTCTTTGAAATATGTGGGCTATACACTCTCCACCATACAAAAAAACCGAACACGTGATTGCTATTGATGCGATTTATATATGTGACATCATGGGACACAGATAAGCTGCAAACCTCTGGCAGAGATAAATGCTGAATGATTACATATCCATTTCATTGTGACCTAATCACCTAATGCTCCATTATGGTGGATTCTTTCACAAAGGGATCCAATGTGGAAGTAACAATCTTAATATGTCCACTATTAGAGTAAGCTGAGCAACATCAAGTGCTTGTCTTACCCAATTCTGGCAGCAATCACTGCATTGAGGTCCAGGAATGTGTTTGGAGTACTCTGGACAATTTGAAACCAATTGTGTAGATGGTTCGTGTGAAGGTATGCGTCCTTTGTGGGATTCATTACTTTGGGATGTGCACTTGATAGCGCATCTCTTGTTGATGTAGTGGCTTGAAAATGTCTTCTGAGGTCATAAACAGTTCCTCTCCTCACTTTAAAAAGCCTTACGACATGGCTAATGGAAGACCCTGCTTGAAGATGTCCACCGATTCAACATCTCTGGTTTTCTGACAGACGTGACATTGCAATGGATTGTTAAATAATGCAATCAGTGTGTTTTTGGACATTACACATGCTGTTGTCTCAGGAAGACTTTCAAATTTACTCAGGAATGCCTTGTATGACCTCCACTCCAAAAACCGATGGATGCAAGAGTTGCATCTGCTTAAAAATTATTGCCTGAGGCATTTACGTCATGTGGAAACTTGCAATCAGCTGTTCTGCACATCCCTCATGCCAAAAAGGCACTTTGAATGAACGCTGGAACAGTCCTTCAGTAATTACATTATTTAAAGGCCAGGAAGACACAGAAGAACTTCCCCAAGGTAAGACAAGCACTTGAAGTTGCTCAGCTGACACAATCGAAGAAAATCAAGTCAGCAGCTGTTAATGAAATTAATTAATGAAATGACATTAACATCCCATCCAGCACTGTATGCCAAAGGCTGATTGCAGCAAGTCTCCATGACAGGGTTACAGCAAATAAACGACTGCTGAGACCACAGAATCAGGTGAAAAATCTGAAATTTTCAAGGCAACACCAAGATTGGGTGACTGAACAATGGAATGGGGTACTCTGGTCTGATGAATCCAAGTTTGAACCTTTTTGGATCGAAGGGACGACAGTTTGTATGCCAAAGATCTGGAGGTCATGATGACATGTAATGTTTTCAGCCTACTATTAAGCATGGGGGAGGGTGTGTGACTGTATAGGGTTGTATCTTACCTTTTGATCAAGGAAACAATGTTAACATCAGTCAGATGCTAACAAAAGAGAAGAACAAGCCAGTAGGCGACGTGGCTGCTCACTCTAGATGGAAAGCTGGCCGACGCGACTAGCCGATATTCATGTACATGCTATCAATCAATTTAGCGCAATAAATATGATTATCACAGCCCTCTTAGTTTGCGCCCAGAAACTCGCCTTGTGAAATTTCAGGCATGTTTCCAAAGAGACTCTAACAAATGGCAGCCCTGGTAATTCCATTTATCTATTCGCTAAAGATTTTATTTTTTATATGATGCTGTAAGACATTCTCCTTGGGCACAAAAAAACAGGTCCCTCGGAGGTCCAGTTTCGGAGGTATTGTTTTTTTTGTACAGTCCACAACAAGTGTATGATGTACGATAAAGTATTTTAGCTGTTGCTAATCAACGGAGGTGTGCATAGCAACCATTCATTTTTGTGTACATGCTCGCCACATTGTACACATTTCACCCAAGTTTCATCAAAATCAGACTCTTTCTCTTAGAGATATTCGCAATTAACCGTTTCTGAAATGTTCGACATGTACTCGCCCAAAACCTATCTCCTCCTACAAATATTTTTTTGTTAGGGCTGCTAATTGGCATGAAGGGAGCTAGATAGATTGCACACAGAACTCTAAGCTTCGATTTTTCGATTTTTTGACCACTTTAAAGGGTGGTTGCTATGCCGTTGCTAGGGCCTGGGGTCCCATATTCGAAAGCACACTATTCCCAGAAATATTGGTCTTACCTACCAAATTTCATTGGAATCGGTTGAGTGGTTTAGCCCCTAGGCTTGACCAAAGTTTCGCAGACAGACAAACAGATGGAAATGTCCAGAATAAGGGTGCTCTAAGATCAGCCAACAAGCAGATACTGCAGCACCATGCAGTTATTTGTGGAAATCCTTTCATCAGAAGAGGATTCATTTTCCAACAAGATAATAATCTAACACACACTTCCAACATAATAAAACAGCATTTTGAGACAAATGTTACAGCTGGTTTGCTCCAGGTGTAAGAATGGCCACCCCAAAGTCTGACCACGAGTCCCATTGGGTCCATATGGGATTACCTGGAATTAGAGAAGAACAGGAAGAACCTAATCAGCCTTAACGAGCTGTGCAATGTACTACATGATATTTGGCACAATGTTCCTGGAAGAGTGATTCATTCGCATACAGGAAACTTGGCTAAAAGAGTGATGGCACTCAAGAAGGTAAAGGGTGGACACACAACTTATTTGCTAATACTATTAAATGACATTGTTCATATTATTAGCCCCTGTTGGACTTAGTCTGAAACGGGGGTTTATGGATTTGGTCTCAATTTTTGTGTCCTTGCGTGCGTGCGTCCGCAACCCTATCTCAGACGTATATGGAACGATTTTATTCGTATTTCATATCTCAGATATGTTCTTTAATACAAGGATTACATATATTCACAGATGTAAACATGAAAAGTTAAGGGTAAAGACTTGAACCACACTTGTTGAAGTAAACACTTAATAATAATTTTGGTTAGTGTTCCAATATGAGGCCTATTCGGTTCAAATCCCATATGCTAAATGTATTTGTAAATTGTCTCCTAATGGCCTTGTAATTCACAATAAAGTACATACAATGTTGTTGACCAATGTCTTTGTATTTATGTACAAGCTCCACCTTGAGCTGAAGATATATGTAAAAAATAAATAAAAGGTTCCAACTGCAGTATTTTGATTACTGATGCCAGTCGCCATGCAATGCCTTGGATTTATTTTCAATGGCTCTTCAAGGACTAACATGGATGTCAGGTGCATAATAGTATGAACACAGAAAAAGGAAGTGCACATTTTCAGTTATACTGCCATTTTGCTATCACCTTGTGCAGGACAATACCACACATTAAGTTAGGCCTGATTATGCTCCTCTCCCTGCAGTTCAATTTCGTCGGGAAGCTTCTGGGACCCCGAGGAAATTCTCTCAAAAGGCTAAAAGAGGAGACAGGAACTCGAATGTCCATCCTCGGAAAGGGTTCCATGCGTGACAAAGAAAAGGTACAAAGATGTGCAAAAACTGGCATGGAATGCACAGGGAATTACGAAGCATCGTTTTCTAGATACTGTGAAATTATCTTCCGATCTTTGCCCCTGTTTTTTTTTTTTTCCTCCTTAGGAAGAAGAACATAGGAAGAGCGGTGATGCCAAGTACACACATTTAAATGGAGAGCTGCACGTGCTCATTGAGGTGTTTGCACCACCCTCACAAGCGTACAGCCGTATGGGTCACGCATTGGATGAAGTGAAGAAGTACTTAGTGCCGGTGAGTTCCATCAACTGTTGCACAAAATAATCCTTCAATTTTCTCATTGTCAAATCGCTTTTTTTTTCTTCTCATTACCATGCCACACAGTCATGCGCCAACCCAACTGTGCCATGTGACCCTTGAACAATACAGCAATAGTCTTTGACCTTTGTGGTTAATTGAACAATAGGAGTAGACTTGTGGGGTTATACATGCAATTAGTGAAACGTGCTTGGAGATTTTCAGTTCTCCAATTAGTTGGAAATAATACAATGAGAGAGAGTAACTTTTTGGTGAAGTGGTTAATGACTTGCTTCTTTCTCCAATGGATGGTGTGGGTTTGACTCCCATGGCTGTTCACTCTCACAAACTCACATTTGGCAAACATGATGAGTATTTCAAATGCTACTTCCTACGAGATTAGTAGAGGCTGTACCCTGCAATGGACTCAAATTGGCTTTTTGACTTTTTGTACAAATATAGATTTACAGGATTAGTTTTCTCACACACCTGTTATTCATAATTCATAAAATAACAGGTGTTCCTTAATTATTGAAGCTAACATTCCTCCATCGAGACAAGATTGTCATACATTATTTCAGGGATAACAACTTGTTTGTGCATTGTAATACGCCTGGTGTTGACTTAACGATAAAGGTGGCTCGCATTAAGATTTTAGGGTCTTAAGTTTGAGCCCCTGTCCAACCGTGGAAATAACACCATGTGGGTTGACTCAGCCTGTCCTCCTTCAGAAGATGGCAAAATGAGTACCAGTTTACTTGGGTAATAAGCCATTTGAGTATCCTGGTCGGAGTGGTGACTCGTCCAAGATTGTACTCTTCAGCCAAATGAAACTACCTCGGCAGCCCTATTTGCCTCGTGGCATGAAAGGAATGGTTTTTGTGCATTGCCACGTCATGCTATTCTTCAGTTGAAATATTTCCAGCAGAGTGTACCACCTACTGTAAGATTTCGAAGAAAAAACAAAAACAGTAATATCATCCTCGTATGTCTAATCTTTATGCTCAGACTTATCTTTGAGCTGTCGACTCTGGGTTTGAATTTCAGCTCAGCTATAAACTGTCATCCTGATGTTTCACAGGCATGGTAATTCATCAATGTGTGTGCTTTCCATTGGATGGACGTTAAACTGAGCATCCCGTCTGCCGGCATCCGTTAAAATTCCCACGGTGTCCTTCGCAAAGAGGAGGCGAGCTATCGCCATCATACACCTGAACAAATTACAAATTCCTGCTCTAACTTACAGTGGGGGTGGGGAACAATGCATGAATGGCACAATCGCACACCCAGCAAATGATGATAACCGCAGCCTTGTGCTGCATTTGAAAGAGGAAGAAGTCTGTACCAAAACCACATAATTTTTGCCAAGACATAAATGTGCCTTTTTGGCGTTTTCACAACATGCTTGTGTCAGAGTCCATTCCTGGCTCAGCAGGATGGGAGGTGGATTAGTGATCATGTTTCCTGTGAATTGCCTTTCTGGGGATAAGAGAGAGAGAGAGAGAGAGAGAGAGAGAGAGAGAGAGAGAGAGAGAGAGAGAGAGAGAGAGAGAGAGAGAGAGAGAGAGAGAGAGAGAGAGAGAGAGAGAGAGAGAGAGAGAGAGAGAGAGAGAGAGAGAGAGAGAGAGAGAGAGAGAGAGAGAGAGAGAGAGAGAGAGAGAGAGAGAGAGAGAGAGAGAGAGAGAGAGAGAGAGAGAGAGAGAGAGAGAGAGAGAGAGAGAGAGAGAGAGAGAGAGAGAGAGTTATAGTATTGATAACTTGCTCTGTAAGGAGCAATGAGCCTTTTGGAAGGCATAATAAATGAGCCAATGTGCCATCATACTAACTCATCCATTGGTTAATGGCACAGATCAATCAGAGATGGAATGTTTTTTTTTTTCTAAAAAGCAAGATAAACAGGAATTATATATTTTTAATCGCAGAATGTGTATTATTTTTTTTTCTTTGATGAAATCGATAAACATCATCACCATATGAGGGTGATCTGGGAAGAGAGGGGGGCAAGCTGCAGGGTGGGAGAAATCATCGCCTGCTCTATCCCTAGTCACATACTTTGTGTAATATATCCAGGTATTTGAAACTGGGTTACCTGCATCATGAGCCATTGTATTGATCAGATGGGAAGACTAATTACAGGCCAAGGGTTATGCATGATGATGTTCAAATCCGGATCTAAAAGTATTTGGCGACGTGAAAAATGGAAGAGAAAAAGCACAAGTTATAGCAAATAATATCAGCTGCGAAGGGTGTGAAAAAATTTTTTTCTATTAACTTGAACAACTCGAAGCCAAAGACTTTCAAAAAAAGAGCAAATAAAGAATGAAGTACAGTGTTTTATCCACAGAATTCAACATTATAATTGTTTTGTTTAAAAAAAAAATCTTTCATTAAAATCAGACTTACTAATGGCAAGTTCTTACCATGTGCTTGATCAAAAACCATTTGTGAATAACCTGTGACAAAACCAATGTCATCGATCTATAGTGAGCTTCCGACAAGGTTACAAATGAAATAAAAATGGATGTGCCAACTTGGAAAGGTGTCGAGGTCAGTTGACAGTTGGTGGCACCAATTTACCACCTTTTGAATCGTGCTCTCCCAGTGGGACCCAAATTGGCTTGAGTCGACCCCTCTCGATGCTTAAAATGCGATTCCACAAACACTCGCAGCATCCACGGTTTGTCGCCAACACAATTTGCTCTTTTGTACAAATGAAAGAAATAACAACAAATGCAACACGGCAAAGAGCAGAAAATTTCCTCTCGTATGTATTTTTGCCTTTCGTTTCCTTGCTTGCTTATTTATTTGATGTGGTTTGGAGGGGGGACTTCATGCTCGTGTTCCTCCAGCTATCTGATACATGTCACAGTGCCAAATAGATGACTTCTTGCTTTTGAATCATTTCCACAACCAATCAGTCATAAGTGGCCTGCTTTCATGCTGTGCAGTATACAATTGAGGATTCTCGCTGATGAATATTCATCAACACAAATCCGTTGCACAGTACAACACATATGTATGCATATACATATATATATATATATATATATATATATATATATATATATATATATATATATATATATATATATATATATATATATATATATATATATATCAAAACATGTGGAGTGTGAGAGCACTCCCCTGATCCCCATTGGACAGAGTCCACACCAAAGCATCACCTGCAACCCAGAGGCCTCAGCCAGGTGACTCTGTCAAACAGACAAAGATTACATGGTCAACATCAGTTAAACATCAAACGGAGCTGCCTATCTGGGTTTGGGGATTATTTGCCCTCATCAGGATGCGATACCGATAAATATCTAACAAATGATGACCACATTCGTCATTGGAGGTGGCAGTTTGGTGTAGAACTAATTTCATTGGGGATTGGGGAGTGCTCGTCACACCCCACATGTTTCGATTTACACGCCAATCACATCACATGCCTTCTGGATGAATGGTTTGCATTAGCGGGAACAATTGTCTGGGTGGCAGACGGATGATTGCGCTTTGCGGATTATGCGGTTTTACTGTGTGAGACATAATCCGCAATGATGCTCACCATAACAGTCAGGAGGTGCGTCTGATGTACATGTATACATGTATACATGTAAATATACATACATATGCATATACATATACAGTGCCTTGAGAAAGTCTACACCCCTTTCAAACTTTTGTTGCCTTATCGCCTGGAATTAAATTGCATTAAATCAGACTTTTTCCACCTTTGTTTACACATCATAACCCACATCTTCAAAGTGAAACACAAATTCTACAAATTTCAGAAAATTCATCAAATACATAACTAGAATATCTTGGTTGGATGAGTGTTCATGCCACTTATAATAGAAATTGTAGGTGTGCTCAAAGACAAACAATCACCTTCAAAATCACACACCAAGTTAATTGGCCTCCACCTGTGGTAAACTGTCGTGATTATGAATGTTTAAGAATAGAATCAGCTGTTCTTATAGGTTTCCTCTGGTGGGTAGTGCATTTCACAGCAAAGACTCAACCATGAGTTGAAGGAGCTTTCAAAAACCTCTGGGATAAAGTTGTGAAAAGGCACAGATCATGGGATAGGTAGCCTGGTTTAGTGGTTGGCTTAGTGGTTAGCGTGGCGGCTTGGGATCCTAGGATCCTGAGTTCAAGCCTTGTTGACCGCTGAATTAATGCACCAGGAGGTTGACTCAGCCTGTCATACTTCCGAGGTCAGAAAAATGAGTACCAGTGTACTGGTAAAGAGGGACACTGCATCAGCGGCATAGCCGTGTCCCAACCAAGGATACAACCAGCAGCCACAGGTTGCACTCGATAAAGAGAGATGGGATGGGTATAAAAATATTTCAAAGACCTTGAATATCCCTTGGAGCAGAGTCAAGGCAATCATTAAGAAATGGAAGGTGTATGGTACCACCAAGACCCTGCCTAAATCAGACAATCCCTCCAAACTGGATGACCAAGCAATTAGGAGACTGATCAGCGAGGCCACGATGAGGCCACTGAAAAATTTTCAAAGAGCTACATGCCTTTACGGCAAAGACTGGTCACTGTGTGCATGTGACAACAATATCCTAAGTACTCCACAAGTCTGGCCTGCATGGTGGTGTGGCAACAAGGAAGCCATTACTCAAAAAATATATGCCTGGTGTTGGCTCAATGGTGAGCA
>NC_140974.1:15044563-15069563 GCF_056783735.1 Eptatretus burgeri
TCGCCTTCTTTTCATGAAAGATACCGTGGGATCTTTAATGTCCACCAGCAACCAGTGCAGGCAGATGAGTCCTCTGGCTTAATGACCATCCGAGGGGCGACGCATGCACTGATACCTCGCCCTGCATACAAAACACCATGATGGCAGATTATAGCTGGGTCGGGATTTGAACCAAGGAAAGACAACTCAAAGGCCAATTGACATACCTCTCAGCAATCCTGCCAGCCTTCTCATACACAGGTATAACAGTTTATATGAAGTAGCTTTAGCTACTGCAGGAGGATATTGATGTGATCAGATATCATTCAAGGTTTCATCAACCATAAGATTGCCCAGGTTAGTGTTTGTATCGTTTTAAAATTTTAACAAAAATTGACTCACAAAAGGGTCTTTTTTCACAACGCTTCAAATCATTGTTTGCACTTTAACTGTCTTTTATAATCTCTATTTTTGAGTGATTTGCAATTTATTTTTAATCTCATTCGATAAAGTATTCGTGGGTGAAAGATATATATATATATATATATATATATATATATATATATATATATATATATATATATATATATATATATATATATATATATATATATATATATATATATATATATATATATATATATAGACATATTTATGTTGCATCTTTACAGTTTAACGTTGCTCAGAGAAGTAAAAGTCACTAAAGTTTTGTGATATCTTTTTAACTTGGTAATTTGTCAGACCTATAACGCTGGAGAATAACCTTCAGAGTTCCTGACGTTTTGCCAAAATAACTTTGCGCTTGCAAATTCATGACAAATCTCAGGTGTTGTTATGCACGTGACATAAATCAAATTTTTCCCTCGTTTATGGTTGGGTTGGGATTCAAACCCAGGCTCGGCAACTAAAAGGCAGGTGCATGTCCCAATAATTATAAGTGGACAATATGTTCACTACCTCCACACTTTCTTCATACATTTTCTCAGATGCAGCTCCTTTTGTTCCTCTCGTGTCTCTCATCTTCCAATCTGAACTCTAGACAGCTCATTCAACATAGTATCCTCTTCTTCTTTTCCATCCTCAAGTAAGACCGAATGATTAATCTCAACACTGCTCTTCTGTTTGTGGGGCCTTTTCCTCTTCTTCTTCTTCTTCTTCTTCTTCTTATTCTTCTTCTTCTTCTTCCATAATTATTCCCACGTTATTGTGGGGTTGGTTGGAGGAAGTTTGACCAAAGTATTTCACGAACCAGCTGGCCAGGCCTGACGTTCAACCAAGGTTAAGGCAGGAATTTGGAATTGGTGCCTGCGATAGCTCGCCTACTCTTCGTGAAGGACACCTTCTTCTTATTTAATGTCCACAAACCACCCCAGGCAAAATGCTACAGTTATAACTATAGTATATGAGAGTAGTACTGTCATATACTATTGTTGGTATCAGGTCGTACTACAGTAGTCTGCAGATAATTACTCCAGGAAAGGAATGCTATTTTTGCCTGGGTAATGCCAGCCGATGGGACACCCGTTTAACATCAATCCGAGGGACGGCACACATGATGAATCATGCTGCCTGTGGAACACCAGGATGACAGTTTATAGCTGGGCCGAGATTCGAACTCAGGATAGACAGCTTAGAGAGCACGTACCTCGACAGGATAGACAGCACGTACCTCGAGGCCATCTTGACAACCCCTCACTACGTCTATCTCTACCCTCCATTATAGTCTCCTCAAGTTCCTTCTTCCATTACTGTCCACTTTTCTGTCTTTTTACAAGATCCTGTTTCTCAGAAAAAAGTAGAACAAAATAACATTTTCCACACTCGTTTTTAAGCTTTAAATTGGAATGCCATGTGATTCCCAGATACTGGCCCTTTTTTCAACAAGGCACATGATATGATGTCAAAATAAAACTTTGCAATCATCCACACAAGGAAAGTTTTGAAACCACCATTACTGAACTGAAAGCCATGCTCAAGGAAAGATTGGTCACCATTGTATACAACTTCATTTTTCATCAATTCTCCAACTGCGGAAACGACACCAAGTGCAACCATAGTCACGAGTCGTGGATTAATGCACATCGGAGGCAGAATTTACAGGATGTCGAGATGTGAGGCATTATTTATTTGTTCCTCGTTTCGAGACTGGAACCTTGTTGGTATGGATGGTACTTCATTGGATTGTCAACCAAATGTTTCTCCAGTGCGGACTTGAACTGGTGATAGTCATAGCATTAACAATATATCCTTGACTGCGTTCCATTTGACTCTTTATGAGAGAATTTTTTGTTGTTGTTGGATTTGGAATCAGTAGTTCTGCTGCCCCTAGTTCGAGCCTCTCACCCATCTTAAATAATTTATGGACATCAATTTGGTAGATTCCCTTGATGATTTAAGGTGGATGAGTTCAGCCCATTGTATTCTGTAGACTAATGTAGGTAACTTCAATGCTTTCAATCTGTCTGGAAATTTTTAGTGTCGAAGGTCAGTTAGCAGGCTGATTAGACTTTTTTCCAAGTAGATCATCATCCTTCTAATACATAGGGCACCATACCGAGTTACAGCAATCCAATGTTAGTCATAATATGGTTTTCTGTAACATGGGAGCTGAAGGTTAACTTTGTATCAAACAGAACACCCAATTCTCCTTCTTCGTTCTCAGTTTTCACGTCATTCGGGACAGGGTCATCTTCCAATGGGTAGGCAAACTTTTGGATGCCCCTTCCATAATAGGCCACATTGCACTTCTCTTTGTTGAATGGAAGTTGCCATTTGCAAGACCATTCCATAACTGCTATCACATAGGGCTTAGGCTTCAGCTTGGGTATCGACAACTTCATATAGCTTTGTGTCATCTGCAAATAGTTTAATACAGTCAACAGAAATCTCAGACAGACAATCATTGATGAAGATGACTAGAACGAGAGCTGCAACATGGCTCACCCGAGCTAGCCAAGAGAAATATGACATTTTTCTCTTGCATCAGGAAGCATTAAGTTTGAACTCCTTTTTCGATGTGATAGTGCCATATCGTTTACATTTTCACACTAGATCTGCCTGAGGCCGAGTACTAACAGAAGCCTGGTGTTGGCTTAGTGGTTAGGGTGGCAGCTTGGGATCCTCGGGTCCTGAGTTCAAGCCCCATTGGCCGCTGAATTAAGATACACCAGGAGGTTGACTCAGCCTGTCATCCTTCCGAGGTCGGCAAAATGAGCACCAGTGCACTGGTAAGGGGGACACTGCATCAGCGGCATAGCCACGTCCCAACCAATGATGTAACCAGCAGCCACAGGCTGCACTCTGTATGGAGAGTACTAACAGACTGTTGTGAATTACACAGTGCTACTGATTTTGTGCCATCTGCAAACTACAGAATTATATTATTGATATCCTTTGCCACCTCACTGTTGGAAAGATCCTGGTAATTTATTACAACTCGTGAATGAATCTGCACCGCTGTACCTTTTGTTTTAATTTGGGCCTTGAAGGTAGTGATACTTCCTGGTGGAGCTGTTCTTAAAACTGGTTCACAAAACAGCCATTTTTCATCGCTGTATCACCTTACCTTCTCTGCGGCTTTGTATTTTCCCTTAAATATGAGGTGTCCATCTTTTGACACTCCATTGACACCTTTGTCTACTCAACCACTGAGCATTTCACCCACATGGCTTTCAATCACACTTTGAATCATTGTCATATTGTTGTGTCAGACAGCCTACATTAACACAGACTGACTGAGCCGGGGGTTCAAGATCCCCGCAAATGACCCAAACAATGTTTATATTCACGACACTGCTTTCAATTTCCAATACTATGTTTCCACAAGGAACACCCAAATGAAGCCGAACCTGGCAGTGTTTGCATGGGATAGAAGGAAAACCAGAAAACACTTTTAATAAAAAAGGGGAGTGGGATATTTACAATGAAATATGGGGATAAGGAAAGACAGGACAATCAATAAATGGTCCAGCACATATCTGGCAGTCGACAGACAGAGATAAGAATGAGAACGGCACGCGGTAGAGCACGGACCTTCACCAGGCTGAACAGTTTACATTATGTATCCCACTAATAGGCCAGATCTGCACCCAGATCTTAACTAAAATGTAATCGGCTTGTTCTTGTGACCGACCCAACTCATCCAAAGTTTTGTTATAATCCATCGACAACTTTTTGAAATGTTCTATATTTCGTTTTTAGCCCCATCTCTCAATGGTGAAGAATCACTTAAAAAAATGAAAAAATTCTTGCATCTGGTTCCACATCTGGATCTTCACAAAATCGAATATCCTTGTCACACACCCAACCTGTCCACCTCATTTTGTCCGAATCCATCCATATGTTTTGAGATATCCTGCTCACAGACAGACAAACAAACAGACAGACAAATGGACAGGGATGAAAACATAACCTTCATACACCTTAACACCAGAGGTAATGAAAGGAACATGCAATCACAAGGAATCAAGACGCATGAGGAGGTCATTTGGCCCGTCTTGCCTGTGCCACATCACCACCAGACCAATTTATATAACAAAGAAAATGCAAAATGTTGTTTTTTCATTAGTTTATTGTTTGTCTTTTTTTTTTGCAGTTTTTTTTCTTTCCGGGGGATGGGAATGGGTGAAGGCAATTCTTGTATTAGAAATACACAACATCAACCATGCACCGCCCTTTAACAAGACCCCCACAGACAACATTCTGAACATGTGCACCCAATCACCCATCCATGCTCACGCTACCTGAAAGTCCTGCCAAAATTCCTATACACTTCCATCTCTCAAACTTCCAGGTCCCTATCTAATTCTAATTTAAACTTATCTACTTTTTCTGCTGCTACTACCTTTCCAGGGAGACCATTCCATGCATTAACTATGCTCTGAGTGAAATTCCCCACCTTACTACCATCTTGACTCTCCTCTTACTCTCAGGCTATGGCCCCTGGTTCTGTCTCTGTCGACTCTGTTGAATAATTAATCTGCACTTATTTTATCCATACCTTTCATTATCATAAACATCTCTATCACATCTCCTTGGAACCACCTCCTTTCTGGTGAATAAAGCCCCGTCTCCTTCAGCCGCTCCTCATAGCTGAGTCAAGCTAGGCACAGAATCAATCTAGTAGCCCAACACTGAACCTTTTCTATGGCATCTATGTCCTTCCTGATTTGTGGTGACCAAAACTGCATATAATATTCTAGATGTGGCCTCAATAAATTCCTGTACAATGTTAACACCACCTCTTTTGATTTATAAATGATCTCCCTCCGAATACAACCTAAAACCCGATTTACTTTACCGAGAGCTGCTTGGTGCAATGCGACCTGCTTACCCCCCATATCTTTTACCACCCCCAGATCTTTCTCCTGTGTAACATTCTCCAAAATTACCCCTTGCATCCAACACATTCCCCATAACTGAAGTCAAACTAACAAGTCTATTGTTTCCCAATTGTTCTCTGGATCTTTTCTTAAATCATGGTGTAACATTTGCCACTCTCCAATCCTCCGGTACCTATCCTGCCTCAAGTGAGCTGTTAAAAATATCCGTTAACATCTCACTTACCTGCTCAGGCACCTCCCTCAATATTCTCAGGTACATATTATCTAGCCCCAGAGCCTTATCTACTCTTTGATTTCCTACCTGAACCTTTACTTCCTCCACTCCAACCTGGATCTTTTGTAAAAGCCATTTCTTCACCGCCTTGATAGATACTCTCAGCGGTTGGCAATTCTCCTGACTGCTCTTGTGTCAAAGTTGAAGCAAGATACCTGTTTAATAAGCCTGCCATCTCACTTTCCTCACTCACCACTCTCCCGGTGCTATTCCTCAATGGGCCCACAGTGGCCCTAACCTGTTCTTTTTCCCGATATCTTTAAAGAAAGCCTTGCTATTATGTTTAATATTCTTAGCCATGTTGTTCTCATACTCTCTTTTGGCTTGCCGAGTTATTTTCTCAACTTGCTTCAGTTTACTGCGAAAGTGATATAAATGTAACTCCAGTCCTGTTATTTTATACCTATTAAATTCCTTCTGCTTCTCCTTAATACCATTCCTTATCTCACTGCTCAACCACCCTGGTCTCTTTCTGCTTCTAGTATTACACCTCATTGGAATGTACTTACTCTGCACTCTACACATTTGGTCCTTGAAGGTTTCCCACTTTTCTGATGCTGATTGTCCTATTGTTAGTTTCTCCCAATCTGCATCACCAAACTCTCACCTCATACCCTCAAGGTTTACCTTCCTGAAATCTAATAGCCTTATTTGACTATCCTGAACTCTAACGCTTAACAGAAACTTTGCATACACAATGGTATGGTCCAGACATCCATTGGACCATTCTCTGCAGAGCATTGGTGCTGCCTAAGCAGTCTCCTTGGCTATTGGACACAATCATGGACAGGTCGCCACTCCGACACAGTATACCAGCAAGCTGGCACTCATTTTGCCAACCTCATAAGGACGACAGGCAGAGTCAACCCCTCCTGGTATTAATTCAAAAGCCGAGTGGGATTTTAACTCAGGGTCCTAGGATCCCAAACCCACCACCCTAACTATTAAGCCAACACCAGGCATATGTTATGGTCACTTGCTCCAAAATGCAACCTCACCTCCATCTCCTCCACCATATTGGGGTCGTTACTTAAAAGGAGGTCTAACACTGCACTCCCCCTCATGGGCTTATCTACAAACTGGGTTAAAAAGCAATCCTGGACTAAATCTTAGGAACCCCCTCTGCTCTGCCCTTTCCCTGTTCCTGGACCCAATCTATCCGTGGCAATTTGAAATCCCCCAAAATCAATACTCTTCATTTACCACATGCCCTTTTGAATTCTTCATGTACTCCTTCCTCCAATTCCTTCCCACCCAGAGCCCTATAAAAGCATCCTTCCAGTATCTTACTGTTTTTACAATCTCTAATCTCCACCCACACAGAATCCTCCACATTAATTCCTTCCTTAATTTCAACCCTTTCTCTTGATGCAATGATGTTCTTTTCCCAGATTGCTACTCCTCTTCCAATTCTCTCCTTCCTATCACACCAATACACCTTGTAGCCTTCTAATCTTGTCCTCCAGTTACTCTCCTCATTAAACCATGTCTCACTTCCTGCAACTACAATTGCAGGAGTGATACTATCATACTCGTCGCTATCTACTTTGGCCTCAAGCTCTTCCATCTTATTAATTAAACTCTTGACATTGGAATAGAATATGTTTAACTTTTCCCTTCCTGAAATTCAATTTTTTTCTGGCCATACTCATCACAATTACATAAGTTCCTTCTTTAATAGCTTCCCCACCCTCCACTGACCTAAAATGGCCTGAATACCTTCCTCAATTCCCAGAGCAAACCTTGCTGCCCCCTTTCAGCTGAGCATATGGCCATCGTATCACTCAGCAATCTTATACACAGAAGAGATAAAACCTAACCCCAACAATTGGCTCCAAATACTGGATTTACACAAGGAACAAAGGGGCAGGCGAGGGCTTCCGGTAGACATGAGCCAATTGTGGCACAATGTGAAATGTGGCACGGGGAATGATGACAAAGCCGATGAAGATGCCAGGAAATAAAATGCGACCAAGCAGAGTGAGACAGAGATGGGAGATGTTTCTCCCTTCAAGGTCCAGCTCTAAAATGAGGCACACAAGGGCAGCCATGGTCTTCATAAACTGTGGGACTGCCTTCACAGGCAGTAGGTCTTCTGATTGGCCACCCACTGCTTGTTGGTAGTGTCAATCCTTTGGGTCTCCCTGCCTTGCGGGACTGCCCCTCTCCAGGGCTCTGCAGCCAACCTCGACGCCTTGTTTTCAGTCCACTGGCCAAACAGTTTGTAATGCAGGTTCCTTTAAAGTGCAAAGCACTTTCTGTGCCTTTTATGTCCATGAGTCCTCAACTGTCCTCACCTGAAGACAGGAGGTTTTCCACAATACAGTGTTACTCTTTGCTCTTTTGAAGGTTTACAATCACTCAGCACACATTCAACACGATGACTTACCTCTGACAAATATTTAATACAGGGTGTAAACCGAAGCTACGTGACCACATGGTCCATGCTAAAGTCTTAATACAATCTCGCTGTGGATCCCACCCCTTTCCACATAACATTATATTGACAGCCTGCATTGCTCATCCTCAGTGACGTCAAAGCTATACTGCCTGATGTATACCCAGAAAAGTGCATTGCCTTACATCAGAACAATGTGCTTTGCTCGTCAGCATTTCCATGACCATATGCCTCATTTGCAAAGGAGTACTGTACCGTGACAAAGTGATCACTGCGACATAAGCACCCAGTGCCAAACAGGCAAATTGTTTTCCACCAGCACATGCTCGGTTCTGAATATGATGATGCTCCACCATTCAATGTGCATGGCGTGTCCACAAGTGAATGTCCGCCAAGGTGTTTACATTCAGAAATACCAAGTCAAAACTTGACAATTGCCGCATGGAAGCTTGTAATGTAAAAGTGATGATTAACTCCACAAGACTAAACCATTGATATTCTTTGGATTTTAGGATGTCACTCTCTCTCTAAAGCAACAACTCACTACAGAAGATAAGCTTTTACATTGTTTTCATATGATATGTCTTGAACTTTTCTCTATGCAGAATAAATCAATGTTAATAAATATGGTATTCTCGAGCCTGTTGTTGGCTTAGCAGTTAAGGTGGCTGGCTCCGGACTTAAAATTGGCTTCGCAGTCAAGGTGGCTGGCTTTGGACCTAAGTGTCCTCAGTTCAAGGCCCTATGAGCTGTTGAATCCCTCTCAGCTGTTGAATTAACACCAGGTGGGGTTGATTCAGCCTGTCATCTTTCTGAGATTGATGAAATGAGTACCGGTGTACTGGGTTACTAACCATTTAGGGTAACCTGTGTCAGAGTGGTGACCTGTCCAGGACTGTAGTCATTGCCAATCAAACTGCCTTGGCAGCCCTATGTGCCTTTATGGCAGAAAAGGAATGGTATTATTATATTATTAAATATGGTATCCATGGTCGTTAATTTTAAATATAACCCCTTTGACTTCCACCCTATCTTTCCCCCCAATCTGCAATTTTTTTGAAAACACACACTAAAGCTTTGGATGTATTTCAAAAGCAATTGGAATATAAAGTGTCAGTTTGTGTAAGAACAAGCAAATGAGGTTATAATGCAATGCACTGACAGTGAGGCAGTGGCACAACATGTGGAAGCAACAAGCGAGAGATTGGATGAACAGAAGAAAGAGAGAGGAGATGGAAGGAAACAGTGATCTGTTAGGAAGAGGGGTGTGGGTTGGGGGGAGGGGGTATAGTGACTTTAGGTTTCATATGGAAATATGTTTATGTGACGTTCAAGTAACAGAATTAAATGTTGTAAAGTGATGAAAGAACATTTTACTTATAATCGTTGAAACTTTAAAGGGTCTTCTGGTTCCATAAAAGAGTTTTAAATAAGATTGTTAAAATTTAAAATTATTGGTATTTTTTCGTCAGTCGTAGACCTTTGTAATGTCAGGTCATGGGTGTCATTGCCACTTTTAACATGTCTTGGCTCCTCATATTTATGTGTTTAAAACAAGGAAATCTATAGTTTTGTATGAACTCATAATACATGCCAAAGGTTCTTCAGTCTTAATATCCAAAGGAGTAGAGTGACATTCACCTGTGTTACAAAAGGATCGGTTATTAAGTCGGTATAACCTCATGCTTGAAGTTCAGTATATTGTGGCCACTCAAGTACAACTTCATTACATCCTACTACAGATGGTTGGTGACTTCCCAAAGGATTAAATTTTAAAAAAGTAAACCTAAGGGATATTTTTTGTCAAATTGGGGAATATGCAACACTCATCTGGCCTGGATTTAACACGTCATGATGATTATACTGTTCATGTTCTTCTCACACAGGACAATCCTTGCAGATGCGGACCTCAATAAAAATTTGCAATCAATTTATTCTTTATCTGTGCACTGATGAATAATTCTAAATTCATATATTCCATTATGTCATGTCCATGCTCTCCTTGTAAGCATCAGTCCTATCTTCCCCTTAGTCTATAATGTGATGTTTGAATTCTAGGGTCCGGGTAGGTGGTGCCTCAATCCCAATGGGTGCTGCAGCACCCCAAGGTTCTCCAGCCACTAGAGGCGTCCCTCCTCTGCCTCCTCTGCCTCCTCTACCTCCTCTGCCTCCTTTGCGGAGAGGTGCCCTTCCACCACACCCCAGGGTCCTCGCCAACTACCACCCACAACGTCCCCATTCTCGCTTACCTCCCGTACCTGCTCAGGACAACTACAATGAATTTGTGAGTTTGTTTTTGATATATTCAAATAATTTACCATCACCCTAATATAAGTCACTGGAAGATGTGGCTTAATTGGCTGGTGTTTGGAATGGAATGACAGAAATGTCAGGATGATGGCTGTGAAGGTGACACACTACCTTCTCAATTCCCGATGTGTTCAGCTGAAGAAATATTGGTAGTGTGTGTTATTCTTAATTGGTAGAGAACCTCAAAACACTTGGGATTTCACAGAAACACACGTGCACAACATACATCCAAGCACCAAAACATAGAATAATTAACAGGCAAACACCATTTATTCATGTTATATTCAAAGGATTAGCCTCAGTAACCCCCTTCCAAAGATAAAGTCCACAGAAACATGCACTACAATCAGTAAATAGTGCATTGACGAAAGAAAAGAAGGTATCGGGTGTAGTAGCAGGAGTGGGAATTAGAGAGGGGAAAAACGGTTTGCATGAAGAAGGGTCGTAATGGCGTAGAAGAAGTGGGGGGAACTCATATCCATTCAAGAAATTGTGAGAGCGGAAATCAATAAATTCCGTCAATTTCCAAATATGCCTTGGAAAATATTCTGACAATTCAAGCATTTCTTTAAGTTCAAGACAACACTAACATCAAAGTAATTACACACTGAGATCACCATCACAAATAAATTGCAATATTTCGTGTTTTTGGATGCCTGCGGGGCAACAAAAAGCTGGTAAATGTCACCTTTGTTTCAGGTGACAGGTCCCTTTGAGTATATAAATTTGATAAATTAAAGGTGTAACTAAAATATCTGTGTTAAAATGAGCAGGTATCGTCATTTTGTGAGAAGGACAGAAACAAGACAAGTGCCAGAGATGGAGTCCAGCCAGAGCGCACCGGAGCAGACATCTGGCACCTCAATCTATCCGAGGCGGAACCTAGCTCCGCAACAATTAAAGAAAACACCCACGTTCACAATCGGTTGAGTTATTGTGCTTTGTGTGCTTTCATGAGTTTCATTGCCAAATAATTGGGGTCAAAGCTTGTCCCGAAGCTTGGATGTGTCAATATGTTGGACACCTTTTCAATGGAGCAATATTATAACAATGCATGTTATAGGCATGTCAAAGCCCGGATGGATTACCAAATACAGCAATGTCCAGAAGTGAGAAACTTTCAACCACTTCATATCCAGATTTAGTGAGTTATCTTAAATTTACAAAAAGTATTTACAACTTGGAAGATGTAAAGGCATGGAAAACTTTGGTTGCTTCCAACCAGTTGAAGTTTGGGTGGATCAGTGATGTGGCTGCAGTTCTTCAGAAGTATCTGAATGGCTATCACTTTGTATGAGCAAAGGTCGGCCTATAATACATCACTGATGTGGACTCATGTTGGCAGAGGAGAGCAGACAAGCATGACGTTATACATGTTTATGGCACTGCTTTTCTCACCGCACTAGCTTTATCTTCTTTCGTGAACTCCAAGAAAGACACCAACTAATGTGAAAAACAATGAAATAACTAACACTTGCAGACAGGACGCCCAGCATAATGTCCATCCGTGGCATGGCACACACGATGCGTCTCCCTGCTAGTAAAATACCGGGATGACAGTTTAGAGCTGGGTTGGTATGCTAACCCAGGTGAGACAGGTTAGAGATGAGTATGCATACCTCTGGGCCATCCTGCCAGCCCATACCACATGGTGCTAAATAAAAAATAAAAAAATTCTTTATTTCAATACATAGTTGGTTCGAGAGTGGAGAAAAACTGATTTGACTTTTGTTTTAAATGGAATTCTGAAACTTTTTGTTATCATGGTAAAATGTGTGCATTTCATTTATCACTCATTGCGAGGACTCAATTGGAAAAGTGTCATGTTCATACTTGATGTGACGGTAGATCTGGCGATGACGTCACGGTCGACATTTTGCAGAACTCCGGTACTTCCAAATTTGCCACTGCACCATTGGAAAGTGCACACTGCACAGTGCCATATCAAGTAGAGTTATATTTCTGTTGAACTGTATGTATGATTCTATCAAGTTAACTCTGTGTACCAGCAATATCACACCAATGGCACCGCTTTTCTCACCGCACTCAGTGGGAGGGATCTCCTCCTCCCCATGGATGGCAACGTATGGGGATTGCCCATGCTCCTAACCTTTTAAATGCTTAACTTCAAGCAAGGAAGCAGAACCTACTATATTTAAAGTCTTTTGTATGACTCGGCCGGAGTTTGAACCATTGAACTCCCAGACTCAGAGCAGATGTTCAAACCATTATACTGTGTCGCAAACCATGCTGCATCATTTATGATAAATGCCTGACAGGTTCTCAGGAGACTTGTCTGCATCCGATTTACCACTTCCATTTTAACGAACCACAATTATTAGTAGTTTTGCATCAAAATCAGGTGCTTATTCTTTTGTTTGATGCAAAATTGTACGTCCTTCGACATTGACCTTTACAATGATTTCTACAATGCTTTGCATGAAAATTGTGCTTAGAGCTGTGTTGTAAAATTGTGACTATTTTGGTGAAAATATGAATGTAATTGTCATTATTTATATTTTCTTGAAAACGATCGGGATTAAGATGACGATCTTTACATCATCTGCCCGTGTTACATGCCAATCAGTCCAACAGGATGGTGACAGTTAAATCGAGATAGACATCTTTGCTTTCATCTCTTAGTGACCATAGACTTTAATCTCAGTCTGCAAAGGCTTGAGTATCAAACAGACACCTCCTAATTTGGAGGTGATGCATTGGTATAATTTACGGAAATGATAGCATCATGTCATACAGTCATTGTGATATATATATATATATATATATATATATATATATATATATATATATATATATATATATATATATATACATACATATATATATATATACATACATATATATACATATATATATATATATATATATATATATATATATATATATATATATATATATATATATATATATATATATATATATATATATATATATATATATATATATAAGCCTGGTGTTGGCGCAGTGGTTAGGGCAGCGGCTTGGGATCCAAAAGGTCCTGAGTTCAAGCCCCGTTGGGCCACTGAATTAATACACCAGGGGGTTGACTCAGCCTGTCATCCTTCCGAGGTCGGCGAAATGAGTACCAGTGTACTGGGCCGGTGTATACCCCAGTTAAAATAGGTGTACCATTTCCCTGTGTTGTAAGAGGCAACTAGGGTTGCGTCAGGAAAGGCATCCGGCGTAAAACATGTGCCAAATCACTATGCGGATCATATGGATCATCCGCTGTGGCGACCCCGAATGGGAGCAGCCGAAAGAAGAAGAAGAAGATATATATATATATATATATTGTTGCGGGGTCAGGTGAGAAGAGCACTAGGTGGGGGAAGCGACCTTGATTCCCACCAGACTCCCCGGGTTTGTAGGCCGTTACTCACAGATAATTCCGTGACGCGGCGGGTTGTTTAACTGACGTGGACGCCAATAACTCAACCGCGTGACCTTGGGTCCTCCCGCCTATGGAATCGGGTTACCAAATTAACCACCGGGGAACCATGCCTTCGGTACGCCTTGTCCGAACCGGATCACTCTACCGGATCGGATCACCTTTCCGGATCGGATGCAGCCAATCAACACTACCAAGGACGTACCAGCTCGAAGGAATGGACTGTTGGGAATAAAGACCCGGCTAAACCTGGATTCGAACCATGCTGGCTCAATGAGGGAAAAGACAAAGGCGAGCTGGGAGCATTTATACAACAATAATTTATTTCCAGCAAGTGAGGAAAAGCATGTGGTACGACAAGGATTTATTGGGTATGTAATGCAGGGAAAGAGGAGAGAGGTGTGGGGTGCGGCAATAATGCAAGCAACTTACTAAAGCAGACACAGTGCAGATTTGACGTGAGATTATTCACAGTGACAAAAATAAAAGATCTTCTTCAGGCTTACTTAACAGACAGGTGCCAGCAAACTCAGACACACACAGAAAAAGAAACCCCAATGAAAAAAATGACTTTTGCAGCCAGGGAGGGAGGGGGTTGAGGTTATAGTTTTTGGTACCTGGGTGTTTAGGGGGAGGGATGCTCCGTGGTGTGGCACCCGACAATAGCCGCGTTGTTCTGGCCACAGCCGCACGAGTGGTTATCATGTTCCGAACAGGAAGAGCTTCAGTGGAGAAGGGAAGAGTCCAGAAGGCGAGGGTGGAGCAGTAGGCGGGACCAGGCAGGAGGCTTGGTCGAGAAGCAGGAAGTGAGGTCGTGTGGGCGGAGTCAGGAACAGGAACACACCACATGAAAACACACTCAACAACAACACACCACTACACGGAGGATTTCTCCATGTTTTATAGAGCCCGGAGGTCGGGGGAGGGGCCATGCCGAATCCGACGTCATCGCCTGAGTCGGCATTCCGACTGGCCCCGATCCCTCACGTGGTCCGCCATCCTAGGCCGGGTTTCGGCCAGATGCCAGTATAGCCCGCCCACCTGGGTGCGAAAGCGTACGTGACACGCCGCACATGTCTGGCCTCGGGTAGACGGTGGAAGCTCAAAGCGCCAGTCTACTCCATAGTGCACATTGCGATTTTGCCTCAGAAGTGATCGTTGGGGAGGGTACTGTGGGTTGTCATGCTGTGGTGAGAAGAGGGGAAAGCGAGGCAGATTTACCTCAAAAAAGAAAAGGTGGGAATAAAATGAAAAGGAAAAATGATTTAATAATCTTAACTAACAGCCCATCGCAATGCACTCCCTTGTCCTCCCACTACACAAAAGGAAGGGGTCTATCTGCACGTATATTAATAACATAACTGTCTTGGGACAACTATCTGTTGTATGCATGCGGTTCCAAGAACCGCAACAATATATATGTATATATGTGTGTATATATATATATATATGTATATTTATATATATATATATATGTATATATATATGTATATTTATATATATATGTATATTTATATATATATATATATATATATATATATATATATATATATATATATATATATATATCATTCTAACCACTGACACACTCGTATTAATATTCGGCACCTTCCGTGTGACATAGAGAGCTGAAGTTCCGCTTACCGACGGATATCGAAGCCAATATACCAGGGGAAATCACAGAACGGTTGGAAAGCATCCGTAAATGAAAAAATAAATGCAGGCGAGCGACCCGAGAAAACGGGGAAGCACAATAATTTTTCGTGTCAATGGACATCGAAGCCGATACGCCAGGAAAAATCACAGAACCATCGAAAAGCATCAGTAAATGAAAATATAAATAAATGAATAATAAACAAAACAAAAAAAAGAATTGCACGTGAGCGACCTGAGACGATGGGGAATTATGGTTTGTGATTGCTTACAATGTGTAAGCATACCCCTCCAGTACATTTAAAAAGCTTTCTAACCACTCACTGACTGGCTTACTGAATGATTGATATTAATGTACGGTTATGTCCGGGTGATGTAGAAAGCTCAAATTTTGTGTGCCGATGAACATCAAAGCTTATGCACTGGAAAAATTCATAGAACCATCAGAAAGTGTCCGTGAATGAAAATATAAACACATTAAAATACATTAATGAAAAAAAATAAATGCCGCTAAGCTACCCGAGACAATGGGGAACCATTGTAATTTCACGTGTCGATGGACATCAAAGCCAATACACCGGGAACAATCACCAACTATCAGTGTCCACAAATGAAAATATAGAAATTAAAAAAATTAATGCAGGTGAGCGACCTGATACAATATAGAAGCACGGTTCATTATTGCTTACAATGTGTAAGCATACCCCGTTAATATCTAATATATAAAGCTCATTCTAACAACTCACTAATTCACTGACTGATCGATAATGTTCAGTACCTTCCGAGTGATGTAGAAAGCTGAAATTTTGCACGCCGCCCGCCATATATCGAAGCCAATACACCGGGAAAAATCACAAAACCAATAGAAAGCGTCCCTAAATGAAAATAAGTGCAGGCTTGTACTCACTGCAGGTGAGCGACCTGAGACAATGTCTACAGCACAGTGATAAGTGTTACAAAGTATACAGTGTAATTTCTTTAAAATGTTAGTTTATACATTTCTATAACTGTAAACTGTGAAATAACAAGTTCAAATTGCGAACATACCCCGTGGGAGTTCATTTGTACAACTCTCAGGTGAGCAATAGCACGGACGACAGATAGTTTTGAAATTTGGTAAGATTTTCATCGCATCAGAAAAAGAAACCAGAACACCTCACAAGAGTGAGGTGAGTTTCATACCATCATTTGCGACTTCATTTTGTGTTGGGCATCACCCAGCGCATTTAATTTTTTTTTAATAACAATTTTAAGAAAATGGGCTGAAAGGACCGTTTCTCGGCCCAAAGGGCCGGAATCGCACTTTGGGCTCAGTTAATGCCTGTGCATATGTGTCTAGTATATGCCTGTCAATTTTCATCGAATTCTGTTCATGAATAATGGAGAAATAGATGTTCAAATGAACTGTACACAAGAAAAGAGAGAACGCGAGCGGTGTTTAGACCCCGTAGGATGGAAAACCCCATTGGGGTAAAAACCCTTATTGACATCTAGCAGGAGGTCAGTGATGCTTGCCTATAATCATAAAGTTTCTAATATATTGTTGTGGTTACCAGATTCGCAAACCACCATTCAGGTCCCTTAGGTGAGGTATCTCGGTAAGTGCATGTGTAGTTAGGCCCAAACCCGTTGTCTAGTGGGAATACATGTCATTTATGCGAGCTGCGACTCTTCAGGATAGCCGTTTTTCTTTTACTATCTTTATTTTGGACCAACCGCCATGATCACAACCACAACATCAACCACCAACCACAACCACCGCTTCACCACAACCGCCACGACCTTCCCGTCACAACTCGCCACCATCGCATCACCGTCATCTCGCGCCACTCATGGGTACCGGTGTTGGACTCATGCAGAACGCGCGTCGAACAGCGTGTACAAAATCACGGATTTTCTGCTTCAAAAACGGATCAAAAACGACACACGCCCACTTTTTGCCGTCCAATCGGTGAGCGAGGGGCGATTTGGCCCCGCCTCCAGAACGATCGATATATGCAAATTTGTGGATCAAAAAGCCTTCACGCCCACTTTTTCTCGGGCCAATGGGGAGCGAGGTGAAAGGTCAAAGGGAGGGGGTCAAAGGCGAAGTGACGGGGGGATAAAAGGACGGTGTTCGTCAGTCAGAGTCAGAAAGAGTCGGAGGGTGGAGAGTCGGAGAGTCCAGAGGCGGAGGGTGGAGAGTCGGAGAGTCCAGAGGCGGAGAGTAGGAGAGTCGGAAGCAGGAGAGTCGGAAGCAGAGGGTCAAGACTTCGCGGGCGGTGGAGCTGCTCGTCGTGTGCGTTGGAGTCGGAACGGAGGGGACGGAGCTGTGGAAAGGCGGCGACACCAGACGAGGGGGTGCTCGCGTCGTGCAGGAAGCTGCACCCGAGGGAGGCCGACAGCGCGACCTGGCCGAGGTGGAGACGCTCGTCGCACATAATAAAGATCCTCTATACCCCGAGCATCAGCAACCCCCTCCTGTTTCCCCCGCGCTGAGATAGTGCGACCAAGGGGGCCCCGTTCCCACCCCCTGCCAGGCACTGTCCACGAGGCCCGCGGGTTGCGGGGCCATCGCCGCTCCGCGTCTCATCACCAGACGGGTAGGCCCGACCCGGTCTCGGCCCCAGGCCTACCTCATTCTTGGGGGATTTCTTTTCCTTGGTTTTGGGTATGTGTTGTCGGCGCCGTCTGTGAAGTAGAATTGTATAAGTGTTGCCGTGTGCTCGGTAGTCGGTATTAGCTCTGCACTGTGTTTTCACTTTTATGTTTGCTTTTTGTGTAAATGGAATTGTGTTTTCTTTTTGTGTGCATTTGGTGGAATTGTATTTGTGTGCTTCCCGTGTGCCGAGAATAAATGTGCTTTATTGTTGAACTGTTCTCCCGCTTCGCTTCGTCTTTTCCTCCATTGAATCCCCATCTTGCTTCACGTAAAGGGTTGGTAGTGGGCTGAATACGCCCGATAATTAATCGAACCGTCGAGGTCGACGATAACACCGCTCGGTTATTCTGATAGTACGGAACGGGTCGCTTAAGTGGCCCGTGTCCGAAGTCGACCTGCGGCGAGGTGCGATCGCCCGGTCTACCCTCCGCGTGGGTACTTAGGTAGTTCGAATTTGGCGAGCAACCCTATCCCACGCGGGGGCTGATTGGCTCGATCGCGGTGAGACCGAAAGGTCCACCCGTGACTGGTTCCCGGCGTTAGTCCGAGAGGGTCACGACTGGATTGTCCGTCCGGTGGGCGACGTGCCGCGATTCGAGTTACGTGGCCGTTCGCACGCCGGCGGGCGCGAAGACCGCAACACTGGTGTCAGGAGTGGGATACAAATTCATCGCCCTCCTCGCGGCACTGGTATCGGAGAACAGGAAAACGGGCTCTCCTGTCTCCAATTAAATTTACGGGAATCGGTCCAGGGGTGAGAGAAGCGACCCCCGATTCCCTCCAAATTATGAGCGAGCAAATTAACCCTTCACGAGAAGCAAGATGGCGTCTCAAGGCGAGCGGGAGCCGGGGGTATAAGAAATGGATGTAGAATGTGTAGGATCCATGGTCCAGGATGGAATCCCCGAGCAGGAAATGTTGATTGTGCAGGAACACGGACTCGCCCAACTGAACCCAGGGCCCGAGGTGGGTGCGGCAGCGGCCGCGGTGTATGACACCTCCCCCCCCTCTCCACCAAAACCCTTCCCCAACCCTTGCCGAAACGACTCAGCTGAGTGCATCCAACATGGCCCAGCTATGCGCCATGCTGGCGGCAATGAACGAAAAGATGAATGCGAAAATGATCGAAAAAATGGATGCAAACACAAACGAAATGAAAGACATGAACAAGCAAATAAACGGAATGGGCAAGCAAATGAAAAAAGAAATGAAAGAGCTACGGGGTGAGACGCAGAACATGGGCCGATGCCTGCAGGCGGGCATGAAGGCAGTGACCAGGGAGCTGGGAATGGCGACTCCACGTGTGGGAGCAAACGAGCTGGGTGGGGGTGCAACGGCTGACAGGCCCGCGGTGGAGGCGGGTGAAAAAATAATTCGTGGAACGTGTTGGGCGAGGGTCGTGACGATGACCGAAAGGGAAAAATTAAATGGGGAGACCAAAACGTGTGAGACGAGACACGAGGTGACGACAAAGGAAATAATAATAGTTGAGACAAGGGAGGTAAAGGGTGAAGAGTTGGCAGTGACGGTAGCCGGGAAGGGAACGACAGAGGAGAGACTGCACGGTGAGGACGGGGTAAGTGACGCACACACACACACGGAGGTAGTGGAGGATAATGGGGGTGAGCTCGCGGAGCGTGCAGGGACCCGGTGTGAGCAGCTGGATGGCCTCCTCCAGGAACGAGGGGAGGGAGTATGCCTTGAGGCGAGTCACGACCAGGTGAGTTCGGTCGTGCTTTGCGAGATTGAGGGGACGAGTGCTGTGGACGGGTGCACGGAGAGCTTGGGGGGTATAGAGGCCCCGGAGACCCTTGTGGGGACACGAATCCCCAGTGTAGTTGTCCCTGTGTGTGTGGTGCAAGGTGTGAGTGCGTCCCCGTGTGTGGAAGCGACCCCGTTTGTGAGTGGTGTGGTGGCGATGGTGCCGGAGTACGTGCTTCCCAGCACGCCGTGCGTGGGTGAGGCACCGTGTGTGAGTGAGGCCGTGTGTGTGAGTGAAACGGCCAGTATGAGTGAGGCACCACGTGTGAGTGGTGTGGTGGCGATGGTGCCGGAGTACGTGCTTCCCAGCACGCCGTGTGTGGATGAGGCACGGTGTGTGAGTGAGGCACCGCGGGTTAGTGCCCCCGCGTGTGTGGGTGAGGCACCGTGTGTGGATGAGGAACCGCGGTTGAGTGCCCCCGCGTGTGTGAGTGAGGCACGAGTGAATGGAGCACCACGTGTGAGTGGTATGGGTTATGCAAGGGAGACCGTGTGTGTGAGAGAGCGGAATGAGAGGGAGATGTCGGTTGGCATGCGGGAGCACGCAGCCGCGTCTCGCGGTGTGAGTTTAATGGTGTGGACTGTGTGCGTCGTGACACGCAGGTGTGCGTGGGTTGAATGGAGACGACGACGGCGACAGAGGAGAGAAAGCCGGGTAGCGGCTGTAGTTGTTTCGAGGACCGTGCCGGGTTCACCCAGCAGTGAGCACGCGGTTCGTGCTGTGCAACGCACGAGACCACCACGTGCTCGCTTGCGAGAGTGAAGTCCCGGTCCGGAAACGCACGCGGTGGATTTGCCGATCCCGCGGACGGACAAAGTTTAGGCAGGTAAATGGATTTGGACCGGACGGGTTCTCCACGCGATCGTGCGTGTTAAGCTCCAACGGGCAAAGCACATGTGTTCGCGTGGGGAACCCCTCGAACGTGTGGCTTGTGTTTTTTTTTTATGCGCACGGTGACGTCATGGCTGCACGTGGGGTTGGAATCCGGCAGGAGGGGTATCTCTGCCGGATGGTCCCGTCCAAGGAGGGACGAGGAACACGTGCAGCTGCATGACGTCACGGACAGGTGCAAAGTGCGCGAGCTCTGAGTTGCCGCGCAGATGCTGCGCATGGGAAAAAAAAAAAAGGAACAAGCCTCACTTTCGGGTACACAGGATTCCTGGGAAAGGGGTGGAAGACCCCCTTACCTGGGCACAGGATGGAAACTAGTTAGGGGGAAGGGTTAGCTTAGTTAGACCGACTTCATGGGGCAGGGGTAAGTCCTCATGGAGTCCGTGGAATGGATTAGTTAGAGGGATTGTAGCCAGATTTAGGTTGGGAAATTGATTTTTGGGACATTCGAGGACAGTGACAGACTTGTGAATGTGTAGAGGGGACGTAGTTTAGCTACGTAGCGTTAAAAGGAACGTGCTGTAGTTTAAGGGTCGACGTGGGAGCACGAGTTAGTTTGGGGTTGTAGTTAGAAGGATGGCAGAGTTCAGTGGTGTGTGTGTTGAAGAGTTGGAGAGTTGTGAGGTGAGTACCTGGTGAGTGAGTGAGGCCAGCGGGTCTGTGTGTATGGAGTGAATGGGGAATGCATGGTGCGATGAGTGATTGGGGGGAGGAGTGACTCCCGCCCAAGGGACCCCGGGGTCAGAGTAAAGTGAGTTAGCTGGGTTAGTCAAATTGAAAAATGGAGGTCGTTTTGCTGTTGGTGGGAAAGTAGGCTCGAGACCCATTTGGAGGGGTGCAGGAGCCCTGTTGACGGGCTTGGGAGCGTGGCTGCGAAAGGTGAGTATCGCTGAGTGGGTACCCCGGGCACCAGGCTAGTCGGCCGTGGTAGGCCAAGGGCCCATGGGGGGCCGGGATAGCGTAGTGGGCACGGGTGCGCCTGCTTGGTGCGGGGGCCCGGGGCGCCATTAGCCGCGTGGGCAGTGTTGTGGGCACGGGTGACCCTCGGAAAGGGGCCCGGGAGGCCGGCCTGCCACGTGTGCGTTTCAGGGGAGGTGCCATGGGGGGCACTCCCCGGTGTTAGGGAGCTGGTAGGCTCGGAGGCAGTGCAGTGCCCGGGGGTGCCATAGCGGGAGATTCGGCAGAGGGTCGTGCCTGCCAAAGGGAGCCACGTGTCCCAGCCAGGAGACCGTGTGAGGGCACGGAGAGAAAATTGGGGGGCGAGGCCCGAAATTGTAAGGACACCAACACAGGCGACGGGAATCTGGGTTGTTAGAACCAATAGTTTAAGCGAGAGGCGCTTGTTGAAAGCCCCGGGGTAGTTTAACAGTTAAATGGTTAGGGTAGATTAGGAGATGTACCCCTCCGCACCATCCATCCCCTCGCTGTCGTTGTGGGCCGCTGGACCCACTTGGTGTTAAGATCGCCGAACTCTGGGGAGGCCATTCTGAGGCTTGAGTTGGGCCTCGACACAGGACGTTAGCTCTCCCTTGTTCCCCTCCGGGAAGGGAACGTAGGGGTTGGGAGTAGGCTAGGTGACAGGATAGGTTAGCCGAACAAGGACGATAAAGGGGGTTAGGGGACGATTTATAGTGGGGAAGTAAAAATAAAAACAACAAAAAAAAAAATAAGTTGGGGCTAAATTGGGGTTTGACAAATTAAGGGAGTGGGTATGTACAGTGACAGGCAAAGGCGATAGGTGGGAGGGAGACAGGAAGGTAGGTCCGAGCCCGCCTTCCAAGTGGCCAGCACCACCGCACTCCCTCCACCAACCTCCACTGAACGGCAAAGGCTAGCCAACTCCATCGGCTGGCCGTGTTTTTCTTCGAGGCGGAGGCCGGCCAACTTCATCGGCAGCTGTTGTTTTGCTGCAAGGCCTGTGCTATCGGCTGGCCGTGTTTTGCTGCAAGGTCTGTGCCGGCTGGATCGTCTGCAGCTGCTGTGCTGCAAGGCCTGTGCCATCGGCTGGCCGTGTTTTGCGTCAAGGCCTGTGCCGGCCAGTTCATCTGCCGGCTGTGTTTGCCTGCAGCGGCCTTCTTCTTCTGCGGGCTGTGTTTGCCTGCTGCCTTTGCCATGCCATGCCCACTGCCCCTGTTCACCAGCCCCCGTTCAATTTTTGCTTTGCCCCCCCCCCTGTTCGTTTCCATGTGCGCCAGGATCAAGGCAACAGTTTGCAAGCTGCAAGAACTGCCCTGTTGGCAGCTACAACACGGGCCTGCAGTGGCGGCCCGTGCACCGTGTTTGCGTCCATCCATTCATCCATCCATTCGTTGTGTTCATTGCGTGTGCCACTTGAGCTGGCACGGAGACTGCGTTTGTGCAGCCCATGCACCGTTGTGGTTCACTGCATTCGGTCCATCCGTCATGCATCCATTCGTTGTGCTCATTGCGTGTGCCACTTGAGCTGGCACGGAGACTGCGTTTGTGCAGCCCAAGCACCGTTGTGGTTCACTGAGTTCAGTTCAAAAGGGAAGGCCTTGGACTGCGTGTGAGCAGCCAGCCACGTTCCCTGTCACCTGCATTGCTTGAGCCAGAGACTGCATGTGGGCAGCCTGGCTCCCTGTTAACTGCTTTTCTTTGCAGAGTTCAATGATCCTGGGCCATGGTTTAGTGTAAAATTTGTAAGTTAAGGTTAAGATGTACTGTAAATATGAGTGCGCCCCCGGCATGTTTGTCTTAGCGCCGGCAATTTTATTTAAGTCGTCCGTGTGAGTGAGTTTGTTTAGATAGTTACGCAGCCCTCAGGTTATTTATTTTGGGGACACGAATACCATGAATGTCGCACTCAGGGATCCGTAGGTAAAATGTACTAGGGGAAAACTACACATGATGGCACACAAATTTGACGACTCGGGACGAGTCTGTAAAAAGGGAAGGGGGTAGTGTTGTGGTTACCAGATTCGCAAACCACCATTCAGGTCCCTTCGATGAGGTATCTCGGTAAGTGCATGTGTAGTTAGGCCCAAACCCGTTGTCTAGTGGGAATACATGTCATTTATGCGAGCTGCGACTCTTCAGGATAGCCGTTTTTCTTTTACTATCTTTATTTTGGACCAACCGCCATGATCACAACCACAACATCAACCACCAACCACAACCACCGCTTCACCACAACCGCCACGACCTTCCCGTCACAACTCGCCACCATCGCATCACCGTCATCTCGCGCCACTCATGGGTACCGGTGTTGGACTCATGCAGAACGCGCGTCGAACAGCGTGTACAAAATCACGGATTTTCTGCTTCAAAAACGGATCAAAAACGACACACGCCCACTTTTTGCCGTCCAATCGGTGAGCGAGGGGCGATTTGGCCCCGCCTCCAGAACGATCGATATATGCAAATTTGTGGATCAAAAAGCCTTCACGCCCACTTTTTCTCGGGCCAATGGGGAGCGAGGTGAAAGGTCAAAGGGAGGGGGTCAAAGGCGAAGTTACGGGGGGATAAAAGGACGGTGTTCGTCAGTCAGAGTCAGAAAGAGTCGGAGGGTGGAGAGTCGGAGAGTCCAGAGGCGGAGAGTAGGAGAGTCGGAAGCAGGAGAGTCGGAAGCAGAGGGTCAAGACTTCGCGGGCGGTGGAGCTGCTCGTCGTGTGCGTTGGAGTCGGAACGGAGGGGACGGAGCTGTGGAAAGGCGGCGACACCAGACGAGGGGGTGCTCGCGTCGTGCAGGAAGCTGCACCCGAGGGAGGCCGACAGCGCGACCTGGCCGAGGTGGAGACGCTCGTCGCACATAATAAAGATCCTCTATACCCCGAGCATCAGCAACCCCCTCCTGTTTCCCCCCGCGCTGAGATAGTGCGACCAAGGGGGCCCCGTTCCCACCCCCTGCCAGGCACTGTCCACGAGGCCCGCGGGTTGCGGGGCCATCGCCGCTCCGCGTCTCATCACCAGACGGGTAGGCCCGACCCGGTCTCGGCCCCAGGCCTACCTCATTCTTGGGGATTTCTTTTCCTTGGTTTTGGGTATGTGTTGTCGGCGCCGTCTGTGAAGTAGAATTGTATAAGTGTTGCCGTGTGCTCGGTAGTCGGTATTAGCTCTGCACTGTGTTTTCACTTTTATGTTTGCTTTTTGTGTAAATGGAATTGTGTTTTCTTTTTTGTGTGCATTTGGTGGAATTGTATTTGTGTGCTTCCCGTGTGCCGAGAATAAATGTGCTTTATTGTTGAACTGTTCTCCCGCTTCGCTTTGTCTTTTCCTCCATTGAATCCCCATCTTGCTTCACGTAAAGGGTTGGTAGTGGGCTGAATACGCCCGATAATTAATCGAACCGTCGAGGTCGACGATAACACCGCTCGGTTATTC
>NC_140974.1:15072063-15092063 GCF_056783735.1 Eptatretus burgeri
TATATATATATATATATATATATATATATATATATATTCGTGATAACTTCAATAAAAATTGAAGATAAACTTGCCCCTGCCTATATTTCTGAATTAATCACTATTTACAGACCAACAATGACAAATTTCAGCAGAAATTTCCTGGTCCCTCACACAAGGATGAAGACGTTTGGTGATAGTCTTTCCATATGCTCCAAAACTTTGGAATGTGTCACCTTTTAAGAATCGCAATGCCCCCCCCCCCTCAATTACAGGTTACAAGTTTCCATGACCGGTATCCTCCACCTTTAACAGTTGCTTTTGCAAATTTCTACTATTAAGTTTTCTTGTACTGTGCTGTAAAATGCTTTGAGATTTTCTTCTGAAATCAAAAGCGCTATAAAAAGAAACAAATGTGAGTGATTGATGAATTAATTGTGCCGCCAACAATTACACTATTTTAATCACGGGCACTGGCCTGGAAAATACACCATGCACACATGCGTTCTCGTCATCAAACTGGCATCTGAACAACACCTAGAAAAGTCCCAGATAGAATAGCAATGAGAAAATTGTTTAAAAAAGGGCCTTCCTTAGCATGTCAAGAAACCTACAGGACCGGTCCTATGCATTTTCCAGTTGAACACCAGAGGTAAATCCAGTTCTAAGTTGACGACCTTAATTAAACTATCCGAGAAAACAACAGGTCATTAATTATCATCTTACCAGAAGAACTTCACATCAAACATGACATCAAAGACTCACTAGGTTGTATCCATGACATAAACCTCAGCATATTCACTCAGTACCTGAGACACGGCCTTGGTACGCACATCAAACAAAATATCAAGAACAATGCATATTAGATTTCCTCCAACAACTCAGGAACTTCAACCATTTCTCAATAGCCAGTAAGATAATGGGAATTAGAATATAGGATAACAGTAAGATAAGACCCAAGAAAATGTATCCTTTTTTTCACTGTGGTTCATGGCAGCAGAGATAGTGAACGAATGGCCTCAGCACATTGACAGTCAACCAATAAGATCAGAGCCTATCACAGTTAAATTAATGTGACTCTTCAAGGATTTTGTTTAAAATATTGTTAGTGGACGATAAGAAAGCTAAAACTTCAAATTGTTGAAAGCACAAAAATTATGAAAAGTAACAGTTTGTTCGAATTTTCAGTCCAGGTGAGCTTATGCGGTCGAGCAGTGTTTGAAGGTGAGTCAGTCAGTCAGTGAGTCTGTAAAACACTTCAGTCATTATCGCTTGAACCGAATAAACTATTTTGATTAAACTTGGCCACAACCTTCATCATTCGTGATGTACCAGAGTTTATTCATGGCAAAAAAAAAAAAAATCTGTGGGGGATTTTATTTTTAGCTCGCCTGTTCGAAGAACAGAGAGCTATAACGATACCCCCGGTGTGAGCATCAGCTTCAGCATCAGTGTGAGCGTGAAAATGTTAAAGTTTTTGGTGCAAGTTATTTTTTCCTTTCTAATGTTTTTATCTCCCACACTATTTTTGTATGCCTAATATATATGTATATGTATATATGTATATGTATATATATATATATATATATATATATATATATATATATATATATATATACATATATATCGGGGCGTATAATGTGATACCTGTCGTCCGTCCGTCTGTCTGTCCGTCTGTCCATCTGTCTGTCCGTCCGTCCGTCCGTTCCTGTCCGCACTCTAACTCCCAAAGTTTTCAACTTTCACGTTTCATATTTGGGAGATAGGTACAGACTCTGGAGACTGTGTGTCATGACATACGTTCGTCATCTAAAGTGGTTGCCATGGCAACCAGGATGCTGTTTTCCATGTAGTAGCACAATTCTGTATATACCTTCTTGTATATACCTTTGACCATCATCTCAAGGAGATGGGGATGGGCCTGGCATCTGCCTGGGGGATGGCCAGACAGAGGCCCCTGGAGTACCGGCGGAAAGTGGACGCAGCGACGCGCTGTTCTGGCACATGCTCCCATACCTGACCTGACCTTCTTGTTCGGGTGTATATTGTGCTCACTTGCGCTCTTGTTACTGATTACAATATACAAATACATATATTGCTTTAAAATTATTTGGATCAGACTTCACTGCAATGCTTTATAAAAAATATTATTAGACTAGTCTTTTAAAAACGATAAATGTATAAACAGGTGAGCATTGGGTGGCTTTGGCACCAACTCTCTGGTTTATATACACTGCCTATGCTCGTATGAGAGCTATCACACAGAAACGCACAACAAGAGGAGCAGGAAACAAGAGGGTTGGGAGAGGGAAGGAAAAAAACAATGGGGAACAGAGACATGAGATCTGTGGAAGGGAGAAGGATGGGGTGGGGGTATACAGGGTAAACAAGATGGACACTGCAGGGACTTTCAGGTATTTACACGACAGGGACTTTCAGGAAGAAAAGCAGGGAATTTGAAGGAGGTGGGTTTAGGGTGTATTAACAAGGGTAGAAAATATCGTGGTTTTGGATGGGGGAAGATAAGAGATGGTGGTGAACAGCTGTTTTGAAGACCTGGAGGGAAGAGTGGGATTGAAGAGAGTGTGGGAGTTTGTTCCAAAGCCAGGAAAAAGAGGAATGAAAGTGTGAAGGTGAGCAGTGATTCTTGATTTTGGTAGTTTTACCAGAAGGGGGTTGTTGGCGGACCTTGAGCGTGCTGTAGAAAAATGGGAGGGACATATCTCAGACAGAGCATGGGGGGAGGGGGGAGGCCAGAGAGGAGATGGTAGAAGACAGAAAGACCACTGACCTGTTGTGAGAGAGTGAGAGACCCAAAGACTCAGCCTCATCGCGGGAGATACCAATGATCTTAAATGACTTGGTTTCCACAGTGTGAATCCGAAAAAGGTGAGCGGCGGGGGCACCATCCCAGAGCAGAGAGCAGTACTCCATCAGTCTGTGGACGAAAGCTTTGTATGTGGTCAAGAGCTCAGGTGTGCCAAGGAAGGACTTTGCAAGACTGAGGATGTCCAATCTGTGACTGGCTTTGGAGGCCAGTTTGGAAATGTGGCTTTCCCAGGAAAGATCATGGCAGATAGTGAGATCCAGAAGCTTAAATGAAAGGACTTCTTCAAGAGGATTTTTGAGAAAGTAGAGGGGGTGGGGTGGGGGTGTATTCGAGACGTTCTTTCTCTCTCACATTGTGAGAGTGTAAGATTTGTCAGGGTTGAAAGACATGTTCCACATGTTGGACCAGTTTGTGATTTTATCCAGATCTGCAGAGTGGAGAGGCTGCTGCTTGCCGACATGAGGGATGACAAATAGTTCAGCAGATGGTGGATAAACAGGATAAACACACGATATCAATGAAACTTGACCACAACATTTATCACCCATGATGTTCCAAAGTTTGTTCAAGGTATTTAAAAAATCAGATCACTGTCATGGCGGGGGGGGGGGGGGGAGTGGGTCTGCGGGGATTTGAGTGACTTGCTCCTGCACTAGGTTAGCTTCAGGACTCGCAGTCCAATTTTTCTATTATCCCTCAAGCTTATTAATCCTCCTTCTTCCCAAAGATAGAGTCTCCCAGGCCAGTCTTCTGAAAAAAATATCAATAAGGGTTAAATGTAGGATTGACCACCTAACATAATAAGAACTCATCTTGACCAAAAACTTATACAATGACCTTAATGATCTGAACTTTCAAAAACTGAAAATGACTGCCATTGATTATTGTGTCTTTTTACAACCTGCCTGCAGTGTAATTATCGAATCATTTAACAGTTTGGTTAGTACATGTTCCTTTCTTCTGTCATAGGACTATGATGATGGTTATGAAAACGGTTATGATGAAACCTTTGATGGCAGCTGCACCTTGCAGTCAGAGAGGTACACATCAAGAATATCCATTTTCTATGTCATGTCTCACAAATAACTATTTGGTCATTGGTTAATATGTGTAATGTGTGCATGCAGTGTTTCAGAATTTTATGAATACGGACATGTTGCAGGTGTTGGAGATTATGACATCTACGGTACGTCTACAGCAATGTTCACTGAAATCACAACAAAACATTACATCATTTTTTTTTGTCACTATTAGTATTATTATTATGATGAACCATCTGATAACTATAAAAGTAAACTCATGATTTTGAAAATACCACAGTATTACTCGACTGAGAAGGTACTGTAGTTTAGGTATGTTGGTAGAAGTGGCCATGTCGTAGAATATGGTGAAGGATGTAGTGTGTTTGCAAATGAGACAAAACCTTGAGCTGCAACTGTTTGCAGGGCAAAATGGTTGGACTAAGAACAACAGTCATCTGAAGGCAATCCCAACGAGGGCTGTGAAAGGAACATACAGAGAACACCCCTATGGTATTTACTGAAGCTTCTAGCTCCTGCAGACTTTCCCTGATCTGACTGTGAAGTTTGCTGCAGTGTATTTTGCTTTGTCAGGCTGGCATGCAATCTAAAAGTCAATCCTATGTTGCTTACAACTGTCATACATGCAGCTAAAGCCAGCAAACAGGAATGATTCATTGTGCTACCTTAAAAGTTTCCATTCCCAGTAACGTGAACTTTAGTTTTGATGTGCTTTTGTGGACGTCGTGAAAATAATTGCTTTTCATATCCATGACTTTCTAAAGAAACCAATGCAAAGCAAATGTAAAGTATTTTTGAATCTATCATTGGAATGACATGCCAATTGCTTGCTGTTATTCATGTGTCAAAAATGTGCTTTTATTATTTTGTAGGAAATCGGTCACGACTATAATAATAACAACTTCCAGTGACGTTAATTAGAATTCTAATGTCATTAAAAATGAACATTTCTGCAGAAACAAAACCCAATGATATAATCTTTTTTCTGTTAGAGAATCATAAAATTAGTGTTAAATACTTTGAAAACGTATGTGTGATCAATATTATACAAAAGGTCAGATGATTAACTGCAGGTCATTTAAATGCACTTGCTATAATGTTTAAAATCCTTAATGTATGAGCGTAATATGATGGTTAAATGTGCTGTGGACATAAACTAACATTTCTAATAAACAAACATAATTCTCAATAAAAATGTTGGGTGCTTTTCATAAGTGTTGTCTGTGATAACATTTGTACGTAAACAATGTCTTCTAAAAGCCAAATGCATGATCAACTAATCATGACCCCAAATGAAATTTCACTGATAAATTTTATAAATAGTCACAGATAATTACATTGACAAGTTGGTGAAAGACTGTTGTGTTATTATTTTCTCACTCTGAATGAGGAGTGCTGAATTTAAATACAAACTTATCAAATTATTTAGAAAGAATTTCCAACTTATCTCTTCAAAATGTCAGGTGGAGCTCAAAATTACATATATATATATATATATATATATATATATATATATATATATATATATATATATATATATATATATATATATATATATATATATATATATATACACACATATACAGTATATATTTCAAGAAGAAAAACTAATGTCTTTGCCAAACGTGAAACAGTAATGATACTTAAAAAGGTCTCATAATCTTAACTCACCTTGAAATGCTTGTGAACACATTGTTGTGCACAAAGAGAAAACAAAGGGGTTTTTTTTTTTTAATACAGCACTTACATGATGTGACCAGGAATTTTCATGACAATTTCGCATGTTAATCAAATGTAATAATTGTTCTAACATCAATTGTGGATATACACCAAGTGTGATGTAAGCAGTGTGCAGGATCATTGCTGATATTGATTTACTGATCACTGATTCTAACAAGACTACTGAAGCACAGGATGAGTAAGCATTCCGCACGCCAACGTTTTAAAGGTAATGAAAACTGTGTTAAATAATTTCCTCGATTATATGTTATACGCAATGCGCATATAATTTGCTTTAGTACACTGCATAGAAAATATAGACTTTAAAAGGCTTAATTGTTTTTAAATGTCTGATTTTAAAACTGCAAATAAAATTCATGCATAAAAATGATACATATACATATATTTTATATATATATATGGTCAGTAACAAGAAGAAAAAAAAAAACAACATAATTTTGCATAATAGTGAGCTAATTTGTAACAAAATATGTTTTATCCACATTTCACTAAAAGCAAGCCTGTTTGGCCTGAAGGAATTGTGCACAGTAAGGAATTTGTTTTTTTTCCATAATTCAATCATTTTGGTTTAAAGATGTGAGACACATAATTGCCAGGTTGCTTGTGATCGAGAAAGCATTCGCATCATTCATTTATCATCATGGATCCATCATATTTTATTGCAGCTTTGAGTAACTTGCAACTTGGAATTTAATTAACTTATTAAAATGTTGACAGCATCAGTGCTTTTGTTGATTTTGTTGTTGCTGTTGTTGTTATTGTTGTTCAAAACCACTGCAGTTTTGTAGCATTGTTAAGTGTTTAGATTTTCTTACAAGGATGGTGTCAATGCATTTAAAAGTCTCATGATTGTTCCAATTTGCATGTTTGGAAATCTGACTTACAATATGCAACTTCTTGCTTTTTGCAGGGCAGCGATAGCAGATGTAAAAAAAAATCAAAAAGAAATACATTATGTTGGAATGGTAAGTTTAAGCCATCTATCCATTTGAAATTCAGATGAAGTTTTTTAAAAAGTAAAAAGCATCAAACTTTTATTGTGTAAGTTACATTTGCAGAATAGGCCGAAGTATTCCTGTGTTGTCTGACAGTTCTAAGTTGACTCAGCCTGGAGCATATCTACCAGGCAATCCAGAGTATGTCAGAGTTCTATCTTCAGTTTGCTCACCATGCATGCATGACATGTCTTAAAATTCAAATATATTAAATAAATGACAAGCATCAATTTAAAATGTTTTATTTATTCAGAGTAATTATGCCTAAATTACCTCAATGCTTTATAAATTAAAGTCATCAAAGTAAAAGTACTTTTGCCTTACATTGAACTGAATTCAAAGAACAATGACTTGAACATATTACTTAACTTACATTTTAGGCTCCACAGTTAGGTAAAGATTGCTGCAAATAAACTTTAAATAATATAATACCGCAGGTTATCATGAGTGATTATTATCACCACTTATTGTGTATTATAATCTACTTCCATTACAAATAATGTGCCCTCACTTAAATGCCATATTGTTGGCTTTCTGCAAAAGTTTAAATGCTTGGTCATTTAAAACTTATTTTTTTGATCTCAAACAAATTAAATTTAAACTGACATAAATTGTACAGCTGTTTTTTTCCATTAAAACTAGCCTGTCCTGAAGGACGGGAGGAAGAGGAAGCAGGACTCAGAGCACGTGTTTACTATAACACTGCTGTAAAACACACAAATGTCTTCCCTCTCAGGGAATGTGTCAGATAATTGGCTCAGGGTTAAAAGGCCAGGTAATATATGATAGGTAAAGAAACATATCGACAGAAAACACTGGGGATGATTATTTTAGTAATGCCTTTTGTACACTTTTATATGTTATGAACACTCCAGGTTGGGGAAACATCTAGCAGAAATTTAAGACGTGAGAATCTCAATGACAATCTCAATGACAATGAAGCAGCCCCAGAAAATGAAGGATCTTTTGCAACACGTTGTTTTGTTTTCACTGTTATCGTTTGTGCGCCCCTTCCTTACATTTTTATACATTATATTTTTATATTTCCTCATTTATCATTCCACATAATATGATTCACAAAGTGCCTTGTCTGTTTGTTTGTTAGTTTTACAGCTGCGTTCCAAGTCCTGATTCTTCTTCCACACGTCCATAAGGACGGGCTCTTTATAATAATAAACCAATTTTCATCACGTAGTAAAAAAAGTTTGGCATGGCCAAGTAGATAAAGCAGCTGACTTGTAAGCTTGTGGATGCGCATCAATCCCAGACAAATCCAAGTTCAAATTTTCTTTCTTCTTGTGTTCAAAAAAGCGTTACACATGGAAATGGCTCCTTTTATATACAGTGGGGTGAGAAGTTATGAGTCCACTTAAATCAATGCCAAGCTGCGTCTCATAATTGAAATGCCAATGAAATCATAATTTCCAACACATATTTGTCATAATATTGAAAATATGTATCCACATTCTTTAAATAATTATAGTTATTATTCACTGACACTTTGTTATAACAGAATAAATAAATGGTGAATACATTTGAGAGAAAGATAAAATGTATGTGAGCAGTCTGACTGTGCTCTGGAGTGCATTACAACACTGTGGGGAAAAGATTGACTGAACTATAATCCATAAACAAATTAAATCAATCCCAAATGGAGTTGAGACAGTTCTCAAGGCAAATGGGGGTCACACCGATTATTGATTATACATGAAGATAAATTTGATTTTTCCTATTATAAGAAGTGTTGTTATATCCATAGAGTTCATGGAAATCCCTTGAAAATGCTTTTGGTTTCATATTACAATGATTTATTTTGTTATCATGTCACAATGAATAAATTTCCAACTGGACATACTTTTGCAGCTCACTGCATGTACATATTTTAGAAGGAAAAAACAGGTGCATCCAAACAAAAAAGTAACAACATCTACTCTGCTAATCTAGAAATAAACAAGGAACAGCAGACCTGATCTCAGGTGACGTCTAACAGCAGTGAGCTTCCTCAGGCCAATAAACACCTAGCCTCGGCACATGAAGGTTTTATTCCTGAGGCAACAATTTTTATTTGGTCACATGCCAGTGTGAGAGGTCAATTCAGCAGTGTTTGTATTTTTCCAAAGCTTAAAAAACAAACACCAATCGCATCATCGATGGTCTGCCCTGCTCTTGTTATTATTCACTCGTGATCTAGTATTGTATGTTTGGGGGTTGGTACGTGTGTGTGTTCATTCTTGTTTTTGTATTTCTGGGGCATAAACATGGTTGGGTTTGCATCCTGGACTGTGCACATAATTTTCCCACATACATGTACATATTATTTATGTTTGCATGTTCATTTATAATTGCATCACTACACCACCTGTGGTGAATAATAGTGGTCATAGAAGTGTCCCCCACGGGGGGAAGATCCTCTCATGTGCAGGCCATAGCTGCTCCTACGGTTGGCAATGAGTGCCCTGGAAGCAGCAGGAGAAAGAGTGGCATTTATACATGTGGGAGAATTACGTGCTGAGCTCGTGGGTCACCCAGATAGCTCAGATGGCAGAGCACTGTTATGGTTCAATTGAGAATTTGGGTTTGATTCTTGGTCTGGGTGCATAATTTTCATATATATATATATATATATATATATATATATATATATATATATATATATATATATATATATATATATATATATATATATATATATATATATATATAATTATTGGGATTCGCTAGATATCCGTTATTGTCGGGTTTTGTGTGTGTGTGTGTGTGTGTGTGTGTGTGTGTGTGTGTGTGTGTGTGTGTGTGCAACGCGAGGCTCCACAGCACAAACCAGTAAACCGATTTCGACGAAACTTGGCGAAAACAGGTGCCATATGGGCTGGGAGTGTGCGCGTTTGAGTTTCGTAGCTAAGAAACCACCCGTTACTATGCAGCAGCCGAAAAACCGCGTTTTAAGAACCCAAACGGTAACTGACGTAGCGCGGCTTCTATGATAGGTAGAGTGACCAGACCAACTCCTGCCTATTCCTTGCAATTTCCTAAGGAAACCAATCCTAGTTATGATTTTTGAATTGGTGTATATATAGAGATCATATTTTGATGTGATTACCATTGCAGACTGGCAGCTTATTGGTAGTTATCATCTCTGGAATGTACTCACCCTCCGCATAATGAAAGTGAAAAGGCAAACTCAGAAACATTCACTAATGATGCAATTGCTGTTTCCACATGGGGCTAGAATGAACTGCAAACCACAAATACATGTCTGAAATGCTTTATTTATACCATTCGAAGAATCCTTTCTGTCATTCCTGAAGGCAGAATTTGTTTTATGGCAGAAAGGGGCGAACAATAGGGCCTATCAAAATGTTGCTGATTAGTGATTTTCAGTGCATTTTAATTTATAGTATTGTCATACAAGTTCCCTGGGTAGTGCTACTGAAACGCAGAAGCCTACAACATGCACATGTTGTATGAGGAAAACATTTATGAACATTTTACAAGTTTTTACCACAGTTAAAGGAATTGCCCTTCCCCTACCCTAGTTCCAACAAGCATCCAAAATGTGAAATTTACGGATCACCCAAATTTCACCATGTTTATGTACTATGTTTTACTCATGCATATTTGTAGCCATGAATGTCCTTGTGATTGTGCCAAAACATTCACACCATGGATCAGTAGTCTAGTCTTCATCACTGTTATCAGCATCAGAGTCCTCGAGGTCTACAACCTCTTCCTCGACATCAGCGGGCTGGTTGCTGCAGGTTCGCAACTTGCACATGTCAGTGCACTTCAGGCTATTGGCAAGGCACGTGCAGTCTGGGAGTTTGCACGACCGTCCACACTTGCAGGAAAGCAGTTGCAACACTGCATCCGGTGCTGGAGAACCCTGCATCCACTCGATGGCCAGCTTCTCGTCATCATCAGTGGTCCATCGACAACCCTTAGGACTTGCAACATAGGGTTGGCATTGCAGACAGCGCCTCCAAATAGCAGCCTGGTAGTTTGCACAGAGGACGTACATGAAGAGGCAGTCTTCACATGGTAGAAGCTGACTGGACTCTATCTCTCCCCGTCTGGCACAGAAGAGTTGATGTCGGAGTTCATTGACTTTCATGGTGTTGGTAGACGGCACGTACATGTGGCAGGTGACCTCTTGCAGCTTCTGAAAGAGCTCGGTAGATACTTCCCATGAAAGACGAAGCTGACTGAAGGCCTCTTGGTAGGTCTTATCCGACTTCATTTGCTTCAAGGCGCCCATCTTTCCCCGGCCTGCAAAGGCACCGACTGTATCACAACTGGAGAACACGTGCAGTCCAACCAGGGCATCACAGACACTGTCTCCCATCGATCTTGCAAGCTTGTCAATGTCTAGGAACCGTGTGCGGGTTTGCGTACCACACTTCTGATACACGGGGCATGGGATGTCCTTATTGAAGGCAAGACACAGCACGAGGACATCTGTATCTTCGGCAGTGATCACCACAGCCTTGTACCCAGCCTCTGCTGCATGCAGAGCATGCAGAAGCATTCGGGTGTCTGCTTCCTCCTGCGTGGACTTCAGCTCTGCCACTTCCTCCCAGTGGTCGTTGGTTGTTTTTTTTTTTTTTTCCCCCAAAACGTCAATATCTCAGAATGGTAAATTGGTAAAAATGCAAAATACATACACTAAGCTGCTCTTCTGGAATGGTTATCACATATTGAAATAATAATATAGTCCCTACCAATAACTTAGTAGCCCTAAAGTTTGGTTTCCTCAGATGGTACCGATATATGCCTGGGCCCATGGACTAATTCTAGAATGGAGGGGTGTGAGGATGGGTGGGAGTGAGAGAAAGAAAGAGAGAGGAGAAATAGGAGGGGGGAGAGAGAGAGGGAAAGAGGTATGGGAGGAGAATGCTGCACTTTATTAGCAGGGGGGAGCAAGGATGGGATAGAGAGGGAGAGATGTGGGATTACAGTGCTGCACTTTATTAGGAGGGCGAGCAAGGAAGGGACAAAAAGATAGGTGGAGGGGAGAAAAGGAGAGAGGTTTTGTTGGTTGAAGAAAAAGAGAGAGAGAAAGGTGAAAGGGGCAGGGGTTAGCAAAGAATGCTATGTTATGCTTTATATCCCCCCCACCTCACACACACACAGACACACACACAGACACACACACAGACACACACAGACACAGACACACACACACAGACACACACACACACACAGATGCATTCCTGGAAACTATTGTTTAAATCGAACTTCAAAATCCCATTGACTTTTAAATGTTTATATGGGGAATGCATCAATAACAAAAAAAAATAAATTGAGTGGAAATTTTTCAAAAAGTAATGAATGAATGTATTACAATAAAACACTATACATAGAGGTCCGGTCATCTTCATTCTTCCTGTGAGTACAAGGCTGTGAGTAGCATCATTGACTGAGGGTTTGGCAGTGCTCTTGATGCAGTACCCTGGTAGGTCAGAGCAGTAATTTGGAATTGGGCCAGGATGCCAAGGATATCCCCCATACTCTTCACGAAAGACCTTTAATGTCCACTAACTAATTGTGGCAGATGCAACACCTAGTTTAACGTCCATCTGAGAGATGGTACACACATTGATTCATCACTCTGCCTGTGAAACACTGGGATGACAGTTTATAACTGGTTTGAGATTCAAACCCAGGGAAGACTGCTTAGAGTGAGTGTGTGTACCTCTTGGCCATCCTGATGTGGAGAAGGGTTGCATTGCTTTGTAGCCACTGAAAATATTTTTCAATTCTCTCTTGAACTTGCAGTCGCTTTACTCATTCTAATCCTCCAATTTATTTTGCCTTCCAAATCCGAGGAGTTGCCCTAGAATAACTGAGCCATGGTCACCATGCTGACTGCTTATGCCAAGGGAGCCTTCGCCTGCTTTAAAAAAATATTTTCGTCACACTCAATGAAGTTACACTTTAGGCAGATTCCTCAAATTTTTTTCACTCAATATAATTGTCGGAACAGTAAGTTTAATGCTTTGGTAATTGCAATTGTGTAGATATGGAGAAGGTGGAAACATCGCCTTCCTTTAATAAATATGCTTAGTCATAAAAAATCAGTCATTTCTTAACATTTTCAGATTTCACTCTAGATTTTGACACTTATATTTAGTCCACATGATCTGATCCTCAAATTCGAAATCGTATTTTGATTATATACTTTAATTAGTTTCCAAGAGTCGATCATGTTTACAAGGCAAGGCATTTTTAGTAGGCTGAATAAAAATGGCAGCTTAGACCCCTGAAAGGTGAAGTTGGGCTCACCAAGGATAAGCCTTTCATAAAGGTAAGCCATTAATTATCTTCAAAAAGGATGTTTAAATTTACTCAAATACCCAGTTTTCAAAATACCCAGAGGAGAGAAAGGAGGAGGCAGGGAGGGAGAGAGAGAGAGAGAGAGAGAGAGAGAGAGAGAGAGAGAGAGAGAGAGAGAGAGAGAGAGAGAGAGAGAGAGAGAGAGAGAGAGAGAGAGAGAGAGAGAGAGAGAGAGAGGAGGGGAGGAGAGGAGGGGAAAAAAGGAAAAGAAAAGTGAGGGTTGGAGGTGGCATTAGCAAATATAAATATGTTGTGCTTAATGACTGAAAACAAAAAAAATCATGTCAGAACAGCTGCCCACACAATGACACAACAGAGTTGGTGAAATAATCTGCTGGGATGACTGCAAAAACTGACATCCCAGTTACAAAAAATTTGTGGGAACATGAAGCAAATGCAATCACTGAAAACATCGAAGTACATCTTATGTACAACCTAATAAGCCCATCGAGTGTGAACATCAAAAATAATGCATTGCAATCAGATATCTTAATTAGGTACAAAAAAAGAGAAGAAGGCATTGCTATGTGAAGTATTAATACCATTGATTTTGGACAAAACAATGCAGAAATCAAGAAAATGACCAAGTACCAAGACCTCAAGAATTAAGTGAAAAGATCCTGGAAGCTGAAGAATGCCAAAGTTGTACCAGTGAGAGTTGGAGCTCCAGGAATGATGACAAAGAACTTCACATAGATTATAAAAACCATCCCTGGGCATGCTATCTCTGGCTCAGCGACGATTTTGAAGAGAGCCCTCGGCACAAAACTTTGACAACAGAAAATTTCACAGCTTGTCCATGAATCATGACCCCTTCCCGAAATGAAGGTGGATACTTTGATCCCACCCACTGGGAGGACTCCATTCCACATTCTGAAACTCGCATATGAAGATACCAATGAAAGACACACACAGAGATACTTTGAGACCTTGTTGGTCCCTGTTTGATCTTCTGATGAAACCCACCCAGATGAAGAGATAGGCAACAAAAGCAACTTCCGTGCATGCACGCACGCACACACACACACACACACACACACACACACACACACACACACACACACACACACACACACACACACACACACACACACACACAGACACACACACACACACACACTTTGAGACCTGAGGCAGGAGCATTTAAAACCCACGCTATCTTCCTGGAAAAAATGTGCTTGCATCCATGGATGCTCGTACATGCAGCGACTTGTCTACTCCACCGGTTGGCTCACTCCAAATCCAATTCGTACATGCTACAGCCCCCTCAACAGAGGGGGAAGGGTGTGGGACCAGGGGAGGGGAGGGTTGGGAGAGATATAGAGGGGTGGTGAGAGAGGGAGGGAAGAGGAAAGGGGCTACACAGAGTGAGGATGCGTACCTCTCAGCTTTCCTGCCGTGATGTGGCAATTCATTCCTTTAGAACTGAAAATATTTTTTCTCATTGGGATCAAATAATTCATTTTGCCTTCCTACCTCCAATATAGAACCTCGGTATCGCCATTGAAACTTGAAGAACGTGCCAAGTGGCTTCAGCAAGCACTCCACGAAACCGTTGAAGAAACTTTTAAAAGCGAAACGTTTAATGTTTATTTGTATTTATACATGCCAAAGTGACGGGTCATATAATGGAAGAACAAAAAGGGGAAACGTTATGGAAAATAAAATCTCACATTTTCAGCGAACCAGCCACCACCTGTTGCACCGCGGAACAACACGTGGCCAACACAGGCGAGTAGCCCTGAACTTTGTTCAAGTCGATCGATATACAGTATACAGTGATGGTGTGAATATTGTAGCGTGCTCGCCAAGTGGCTTAAGCACTCAATGAAGCACTCTAACTAAATGAATAATAAGAAACAGCTTGCTTGGCACGTGATTAGCAATCACCCAACCGTCAATATTAAACATACACCTCCGTATTCAACTGAAGCAGTTGGAGCTGCTGATACTTTCAGATCTGGAGCTGAAATTTTGTAATTTTGCTTAGTTATAGAGATTCTCTTAGTTATTCATATGCGGAAATGGAATGAAGCCACAAACGCTGGCATCTCCGGGTGTTTATAAGCACTGCAATATACCCAACGATTTGTAGCTATGATGAGCAGGCATTCGATAATATGAGTACAGAAAGTGAAAAAAAAGACTATCATTAAGAAATCATTAAGAAATAAGAAATCGTTCCAAGTCAAGGCATTGCTGAGCAGGCCAAAAAACATGGCGGCTTCAGACCCCAGCGAGGTTATCCAGAAAACGTCTTAACACCCCAGACAGCGAGGTGGCGGAGTATTGCCTGATGAAGGATATAATTAAATAAGGCCGTTAATTATTTTCAAAAGGGGTGTTTTAATTAACTCGAACACCCCATTTTTACTCCCGCTCTTCCTTGGAGTTTTCTTAGTATGCATGCAAAGTTTCAGGCTGCCAGGTTTTATAGTTTTGGAGTTATGGAGGAGACACACACACACACACACACACACACACACACACACACACACACACACACACACACTTATTAGTATGTTTGTGTGTGTGTGTATATATATGTATATATATGTATATATATATGTATATATATGTATATATGTATATATATATATATATATATATATATATATATATATATATGTATATGTATATATATATATATATATATATATATATATATATATATATATATATATCTTTTATTTTCGGATATTGTTTTTAACGTCTTTAATTTCCGACTTATATTTTTGTTCGCAGAGATTTACCGACTGTTTTGTGATTTTTTTTCCTGTGATATTGGCAATAAGTTGCATCAGTATACAGAATTTCGGCTTTCTTCCCCACATAGAAGGTACTGAGTGAGTCGTGAGTGAGTTCGTCAGTGGTTAGAAAGAGCTTTTTATATTACATTAACACACACACACACACACACACACACACACACACACACACACACACACACACACACACACACACACACACACACACACACACACACACACACACACACAGTTATTATAGATGCCAAATATATTTATAGAAGCTTGGTGTTCAAATATGAGAACAAAAATATTCAATCATTCAAACGAAACCAGAATTGGGACTCAGCTGTTAAGAGATGGTGTACTGGTTGCAGCGTCTTGTCCACGTCTGGGAGGTTGACGGTTAGAACTGCGGTCGAGTTATTCCAAAGACTTTTAAAATGGTACGTGCTGCTTCCTTACTTGACGCTCAGCATTTAAAATGAAAGAGCGCAGACAAACAACTAAAAGTTGGCAACACTGGTGCAGGCTTTGATGGGCCTAATGGCTTCCTTCTGCATTAAAGTTCTTTGTCAGGGAACTCATATTATTATCACACAGCTGCTGCAGAGATAAAAGGAAAAGCAAACTATTATTTTATAACCAGATGGTTAGGTATATTTAACTATTTAATGGCATTGCTGAAACTACAATTTTTTAAAAAAGGTAATAAATGAATTCCATTATTAAAGTAAATAAAACAGTTTTGATCGTTGCAGATTGTGAAACATTTTCTTTAACATTGTCAAAATGCTGAGCAAGTTATTTTATAAAATGTGACATATTTATCAAAGACAGATAATGTTGCTTTTTGTTGTTTTCTATTTTGCAGGAAAATTCACAGGTTGGAAGGCAACTTTGTGGCATCTGTTTCGTTATTTTGCAGCTGCTTCTGAAGGTTCATTTGATGTTTTAAACCTGTTATTTATCTGTTTTGTACAGTTATTTTTAAAATAAACGAGGAATTCAGTGGGTGTTCACATTCACACAAATGACTCCTACTTCTGTGCACATAATGTACCAAAGGTGAAACAATGCAAGGAGTTGCTTTTGCACTCGCAAAACGAAGATCACGATGAAGTTTGAAAAATGTCATTTGCAGGAGAGATTATTTCGATTATTTTTCAATTTGCAAAACAAACTCAGGTTGTTGTTTTTTAAAGCACACTTTTCTTTACTCTTGTTTTCTGTTAACATCTGCTGACAACAAAGATCATCTATTGCCAGAATGAAATTGAAGATGTTGTTTGATTTCCAACTTGTAATGCAGCAAAGTAATTGATTCAATTTTCCATACATTGCCATCACAATCACAGCTGCGGTCTCAGAGTATTCTTCATGAGACAATGATGTATAAAATGTTTTCATTCATTACACTGTAGATCAAAACTTTACAATCATTTCATGATCATAGATCTAAGGCAAAGTCCCCCTCCCATACGATCGGCCACACAAGCATGATGGAGTGACCTAAAAACTTTTACTCACAAGACCAAAATTGATCCTCATGCTGCCAAAAGTTAAGACAGCTTGTATCAAGCAAAGTGTGATCATCAATCATCAGTAATCTCAGCACAATATATCGCCTTCAGGATTGGAGATCTCCCTGCTCCACAAATACTGTACTCTGCCACAGAGGGTTGGTTCTACTAAAGCAGGTTCCAGACAAGGAATAACACTGTGTGGTTTGCCATTTCCCGCACGGCTGAGCAGCTATGGGAACCAACACCACACCAATGACAGCAGCGCAACAACTAACCCACCAGCAGTTGAGCCACTCGGATCATAGGTGGGCCAGGAAAATTTTGTAAGCCACCTTTGCTGGGAGTCATGTTTTTGTCATCTTTTTCCTGATGTACAATCCACATTTGTCTGCATATCTTCTTTATACCAAACTTGAAGGTTAATTTATTCAATTGACAGAGATTGTGTTGGTGATGGCATCAGTGGTTGAGAAGTCTGTTGTGTTGAAAAGGAAGTTGAATGGAGTTGCATCAATATTGAGAAATAAACTGGCATTAATAAGCTTCACGTTCAGAACTAAACCCCCTAAACTAAAGCTCAGGGCAAATCAGAAAACAGATTTAAACCATCCAATAATAGGAAATGTTAATCAACGTTCAATGATGAATGACTATTTTTCTTTAGACATTAACTGGGAGAATTACAAATCGTCTGTGTTGTTAAACTCCGGAAAAGACTCGAGCAGACACTATGACTCATTACTCCAACATGACTTTAACACAACCATCACACAAAAAGAAAAGTATGATGTCACGCATTTTTTATAGACAAAGTCTTGTCTCACCAAAGAGCAATGTGAGAGACGGGAGGGAACACACTAACAGTAGGCCTCAATAGGACAACATACAGATACAACAGGAGAGGAGGAGAGAAGAGAGAAGGAAGCATAGAGACTTGCAAGCAGATGGGGAGAGGTAACGCAGGGGGCTTGACCATGGGTAAGGATGAAGAATGACCCGAGGTGGTGGTCGAGGATGTTTCACAAGAGGGTTAAAAGAGGAGAAAAGGAGCCACAATGAGCCTGCATGGACTTTGGGAGATTCAAAAGGCAGGGGTTGCGAGAAGAAACTGTGTGACCTGGAAGTACTGAAGAGGGATTGAGGAATGAAAGAGCAGAGGGAACAAGATATGAGGAGAGGTGGTAGAAAACAGACCAAAAAACTCTGTGACAAGAAAGCAGCATCCATCTATTGGGACCATACAATGTGCAGAGTATTGATGCTGCCTAAGCAGTCTCCTTGGCTATTGGTCACAATCCTAGATAGATCACCACTCCAACACAGGATACCAGCAAGCTGGCACTCATTTTGCCAACCTCAGAAAGAAGACAGGCAGTCAACCCCACCTGGTGTTAATTCAACAGCTAAGCAGGATTTGAACTCAGAATCCCAGGATCCCAAGCCCACCACCCTACCCAAAACACCAGATAGTGTGCTTTTTCTCTTTGTGGCAGATGCTACTGCTTTTGAGAGCTTCAAATTCCATGGCATCTACGTATGAGTGACGGGTGTGAAGCAGGGGAGCCAACTCCAATTGGAGTGTTGTACTCCACTATGGACAATTTCCTTGCAGACTGTGAGTATTTCTGATCTATAAGGGAAGGACTTGGGAGGATGTTGGAAGCTCAGCCTGCAACTAGATTTTTCAGTTAAGTATTCAGAGCTGATAGTGAAACTGAGTAGAGAGTGTGAACTTCTTACAATGGGATGATTGTGGAAACAAATAGGTGCGTTGGTTTCACAATCCTTATGGAGAGATGGGAATATTTGCGTGGTTTTCATCACAAGGTCCATGTGTTGGACAAGAATCTGATCTTTCCAGTTCAGCAGAGGCAGGTTGGCTAGATGTGCAATTGCACGGCATAAAAGTTATTGGCACAGACAATTAAATCAAGTTGTTCAGGGAAGTAATTATCTTGCAGTCTAAAACTCTAAAATCAAAAAATGTTAGATGTACATGGTTCATAATCTTGTATATATTGCGAATTGTGGTGTCTGCCCATGCATTCATCTGTCTCGCATTTCGGCGGCCACTTCCCGTGCTGTGTTTGAAAAGCTGAGCACGTAGGCCCTCCACACAGACCCAAACATCATCAACCTATCTGTAATGTGAAAGTGATAGACCCTTCGACTCAGCTTCATCTTGGGAGACTATTCCACTAACCACTTTTATTCTGACATCATCGTGGGTTCAGCCAGGGTAAATTTGTGTTTTGGCGAAGTGGAACTATTAATGGTTGGCCAAGCCCAACATCGGACTGAAGGCGACTCATACCAGTCGATATGACTGGTGCGAGTCGATATGATGTCATCATCTCGTATCACAATGTCGTGCTGTGTTTGAAAAGCTGCACATGCAGGCAAAGCTCATCATTCATTTTTTTATTGTCCTTTCCAGTAATCTTTGAAATCAACATGAACATTGGCATTAAAGTAGATTTAATACAAATCTTCATGAAGTAACACACAATTTAAAATACCGATATTTTGCGCTCTTTTGAGACAAATCCAACCTCCACTGCCGGATGTTGCACCACAATTTTGCGGTGGACGGTATAAGTTGCTCAGAGCTTCTGGAATCTCTGTGAAACCAAGAGCGCAACATCATGAATCTTTCCATGAAATAATTTAAATTGATAGATGAACTTAAACTTTTCCCATCACTGTGGACAGGTACTTTTACTGGGACCTAATATGGTTAGAAAAGTAACGTTCAAACCGGCACAATATTTAATTATAAGCGAGCACATAAATAGAACTAGAACGGCACC
>NC_140974.1:15097063-15142063 GCF_056783735.1 Eptatretus burgeri
GGGTCATGCGATCAGTAAAAAGAACAGGGCTATCAGTCCTCTCACACACTGATTAATACAGTCTGGGGCTTCTGTGGGGGTTAGGCAGTGGTTTCAAGGAAAATAATGTTGCTCTTTGAAGCATCAAGAAATTTGCAATGGTCTTCAGGCATGTCCTGATGTCTGGAAAATGTGATTAAATAAGTACATTATCTTATTATTGCCCAATATCACTTCATTTTGCAATCCCGTGGTCATTGCACATTTTGCACAATCGTTCACAACGAAAATACTCGATGGGAAAACAAACAGAAAGATCTTGTTGAAAAGGGAAGTGAGCATGGGCTGTTTGTCACTGGAATTTATTCTGATGGCACCGTCTCCGCATAAGGAGAAACATCAGGAGGGAGGGGTATTTGGCAGACAAAGAGTCTCGCACAGCTGTCCTTCAATGTCTGTACCGGTAAAAATAGCCCCATCACAGTTCCATTATGATGACAAATGACCATTCCACTTTTGAATGTGAATGCGGCACTGGCAGCGCAACCGTTATGAAATTTATGCAACGAGCTCGCAGGTCTATGAAAAGATCCAATACTCGCTGGGTCAAAGGTGCGCATTCAACGCCAGTCACTTCGTGTTTACTATTGAACACATGTACGGAGCGGAGACGGTGTCCGCGGACAGCAACCGGTGGAATTAGAAAACCTCAGGCAGCTGACATCTTTCACACATACAGCATCCGTCATATACAGATTACGGCGGCCATATTTTGAATAATTTCTGCCTTTGTAACTGGAAACCGATGGAGAGATCTTTAATGCAAAGGAATTTAAAGAAAATCTGGGAGAAAAGTGCACGGTCGTAGTAATGTAGACATCAAAGCCACAAAAAGGCAGACATATTACACACCCTCAGGCCTGTTAGGCCTGTACTCTTGGGAGAGTGGACATCAGGGCAATAATCCACTAAAAGCTTGACCATGGCTCATTTTACAACCAATAAATTACAGCAAGAAACAAGGGTGCACTGCAGGTTTTATTATTGCACTAATTAAAACACCAGACCTTTTTGCAATGATGGCCTTCTTGCTCATATAATGCGGTGCAAATGCATCCCCGGGTGCCCACTGTGCTCACTTTTAAGGCACCTTTCCTGACTGCGTCGCAGAAACTTTAATTCAACTGCTGATGGAGGTTCAGCAAAAGTATCTGTCATTTCACAGGGGCCTTTTACTTTTTCAGACTGCACATTTTCTTCCTTTTCGACCCGTCTCCTTCGGTGCGAATCTACAGCGGGCCAGAAGCTCCCCCGGACCACTCGCATTGCAGCCTCCGAGTGCAGGCCTGGGAGATCAGAAACGTCGACCGAGAAGGTAATTATGAGCAAATGGAGGACAAAATTACACTTGACGGCTGGATGAATGATCTGTGAAATAGCAGAGCTCCACAGGGTCAATAAAAAAGCATCGGCAAATGTGGGGCTTTCATATTTTACACGTGTCCGTGGATAAGGCGGGCTCAATGTATAAAGCTCGATCGCAATTATACATTTTAAAGACATATTCTCAATGTCTGGGCGCTCCTTCGATATTGGACACCAATGCATGGACCTGACAGCTTAAAGTTGACATGTAAACAGTCACTTGGACAAATCTTCTATTTGTCAACGGTGTTTAAGAGAAGCCACTTTGCTCTGACAAGCAGGTGCTATTTACATCAAACTTTTCAATTCCGGAAAGTGCTTCGGATGTTCTACCCAGATTTTCCCCACGTACAATTTTGAATTCGAAAAAATCCTTGGCGACAGGATTTTAATGTGAATGTACAACTGCTTGCTGAGAGTGCTGAGTGTTTCAAAACGCACCGGTCTGTGTTGGTCTTAAGTCGCATGTACAGTAGATTTTCAACTTCCGCGAGAAATTTCAACCGATAGATTTTGGATGACGCACAAACTATGAAACACATGGGTTTTGTTCTTTCTTTCAAGCGATCCGTACATTTGTTGAAAACTGTGGAACAAAAATGTGTTCATATCAGTAATAGAATGTCGTAGAGGAATCTCTGTTGATCAGCATGATGCAAAGGGAATTAATCGAACAGCTTGCTGACGACGATTTAAAGAACAGATTCTAGAATCAATCTTATTGGTGTTTGGAAGAGTAAATCCCCCATATTCACAAGGGTAATATTCTTGGAAAACCTTGTGAATGCAAAATTCACCAATATGGACACTTTGAGGTTCACCCGTTGAACCCTTGGCTCCTTGGACTTTCGGCTCCCCGACCCTGGGCTCCGTGGAGAAAAATCCGGCCACTCAAGTGTATGGAGGTTTGAATAGCGGCTTGTAAACCGGCCACTAGGGTATGTGGAGGTTTGAATAGCGGCTTGTAAACCGGCCACTAGGGTATGTGGAGGTTTGAATAGCGGCTTGTAAACCGGCCACTAGGGTATGTGGAGGTTTGAATAGCGGCTTGTAAACCGGCCACTAGGGTATGTGGAGGTTTGAATAGCGGCTTGTAAACCGGCCACTAGGGTATGTGGAGGTTTGAATAGCGGCTTGTAAACCGGCCACTAGGGTATGTGGAGGTTTGAATAGCGGCTTGTAAACCGGCCACTAGGGTATGTGGAGGTTTGAATAGCGGCTTGTAAACCGGCCATGAGGGTATGTGGAGGTTTGAATAGCGGCTTGTAAACCGGCCACTAGGGTATGTGGAGGTTTGAATAGCGGCTTGTAAACCGGCCACTAGGGTATGTGGAGGTTTGAATAGCGGCTTGTAAACCGGCCATGAGGGTATGTGGAGGTTTGAATAGCGGCTTGTAAACCGGCCATGAGGGTATGTGGAGGTTTGAATAGCGGCTTGTAAACCGGCCACGAGGGTATGTGGAGGCTTGAATTGTGGCTTGTAAACCGGCCATGAGGGTATTTGGAGGTTTGAATAGCGGCTTGTAAACCGGCCACGAGGGTATGTGGAGGTTTGAATAGCGGCTTGTACACCGGCCACTAGGGTATGTGGAGGTTTGAATAGCGGCTTGTAAACCGGCCACTAGGGTATGTGGAGGTTTGAATAGCGGCTTGTAAACCGGCCATGAGGGTATTTGGAGGTTTGAATAGCGGCTTGTAAACTGGCCACTAGGGTATGTGGAGGTTTGAATAGCGGTTTGTAAACCGGCCATGAGGGTATGTGGAGGTTTGAATAGTGGCTTGTAAACCGGCCATGAGGGTATGTGGAGGTTTGAATAGCGGCTTGTAAACCGGCCACTAGGGTATGTGGAGGTTTGAATAGTGGCTTGTAAACCGGCCATGAGGGTATGTGGAGGTTTGAATAGCGGCTTGTAAACCGGCCACGAGGGTATGTGGAGGCTTGAATTGTGGCTTGTAAACCGGCCACTAGGGTATGTGGAGGTTTGAATAGCGGCTTGTAAACCGGCCACTAGGGTATGTGGAGGTTTGAATAGCGGCTTGTAAACTGGCCATGAGGCATTTGGAGGTTTGAATAGCGGCTTGTAAACCGGCCACTAGGGTATGTGGAGGTTTGAATTGTGGCTTGTAAACCGGCCACGAGGGTATGTGGAGGCTTGAATTGTGGCTTGTAAACCGGCCACTAGGGTATGTGGAGGTTTGAATAGCGGCTTGTAAACCGGCCACTAGGGTATGTGGAGGTTTGAATAGCGGCTTGTAAACTGGCCATGAGGCATTTGGAGGTTTGAATAGCGGCTTGTAAACCGGCCACTAGGGTATGTGGAGGTTTGAATTGTGGCTTGTAAACCGGCCACTAGGGTATGTGGAGGTTTGAATAGCGGCTTGTAAACCGGCCACTAGGGTATGTGGAGGTTTGAATAGCGGCTTGTAAACTGGCCATGAGGGTATGTGGAGGTTTGAATAGCGGCTTGTAAACCGGCCACGAGGGTATGTGGAGGCTTGAATAGCGGCTTGTAAACTGGCCATGAGGGTATGTGGAGGTTTGAATAGCGGCTTGTAAACCGGCCATGAGGGTATGTGGAGGTTTGAATAGTGGCTTGTAAACCGGCCATGAGGCATTTGGAGGTTTGAATAGTGGCTTGTAAACCGGCCACTAGGGTATGTGGAGGTTTGAATAGCGGCTTGTAAACCGGCCACTAGGGTATGTGGAGGTTTGAATAGCGGCTTGTAAACCGGCCATGAGGGTATGTGGAGGTTTGAATAGCGGCTTGTAAACCGGCCACTAGGGTATGTGGAGGTTTGAATAGTGGCTTGTAAACCGGCCACTAGGGTATGTGGAGGTTTGAATAGCGGCTTGTAAACCGGCCATGAGGGTATGTGGAGGTTTGAATAGCGGCTTGTAAACCGGCCATGAGGATATTTGGAGGTTTGAATAACGGCTTGTAAACCGGCCATGAGGGTATGTGGAGGTTTGAATAGCGGCTTGTAAACCGGCCATGAGGGTATGTGGAGGTTTGAATAGCGGCTTGTAAACCGGCCATGAGGGTATGTGGAGGTTTGAATAGCGGCTTGTAAACCGGCCATGAGGGTATGTGGAGGTTTGAATAGCGGCTTGTAAACCGGCCATGAGGGTATGTGGAGGTTTGAATAGCGGCTTGTAAACCGGCCACTAGGGTATGTGGAGGTTTGAATAGCGGCTTGTAAACCGGCCACTAGGGTATGTGGAGGTTTGAATAGTGGCTTGTAAACCGGCCACTAGGGTATGTGGAGGTTTGAATAGCGGCTTGTAAACCGGCCATGAGGGTATGTGGAGGTTTGAATAGCGGCTTGTAAACCGGCCATGAGGATATTTGGAGGTTTGAATAACGGCTTGTAAACCGGCCATGAGGGTATGTGGAGGTTTGAATAGCGGCTTGTAAACCGGCCATGAGGGTATGTGGAGGTTTGAATAGCGGCTTGTAAACCGGCCATGAGGGTATGTGGAGGTTTGAATAGCGGCTTGTAAACTGGCCATGAGGGTATGTGGAGGTTTGAATAGCGGCTTGTAAACCGGCCATGAGGGTATGTGGAGGTTTGAATAGCGGCTTGTAAACCGGCCACTAGGGTATGTGGAGGTTTGAATAGTGGCTTGTAAACCGGCCATGAGGGTATGTGGAGGTTTGAATAGCGGCTTGTAAACCGGCCATGAGGGTATGTGGAGGTTTGAATAGCGGCTTGTAAACCGGCCATGAGGGTATGTGGAGGTTTGAATAGCGGCTTGTAAACCGGCCACTAGGGTATGTGGAGGCTTGAATTGTGGCTTGTAAACCGGCCACTAGGGTATGTGGAGGTTTGAATAGCGGCTTGTAAACCGGCCATGAGGGTATTTGGAGGTTTGAATAGCGGCTTGTAAACCGGCCATGAGGCATTTGGAGGTTTGAATAGCGGCTTGTAAACCGGCCACTAGGGTATGTGGAGGCTTGAATTGTGGCTTGTAAACTGGCCATGAGGCATTCGGAGGTTTTAATAGCGGCTTGTAAACCGGCCACTAGAGTATGTGAAGGTTTTAAAGCAAGCGGTAAACTAGCCGCTCAGGTGAATGGAGGTTTCATTGGCGACTCGGAAACCAGCCGCTGGGGTTCAAAGGGTTAAAGGGGAAAAGGGGGTTAGGGGTTATGTTCCCAGATAAGATTGTACATAGGGGGAAATGATAAATGTTGAACAACAATGATTAAAATAAATAGATTACAGTGGACAGAACAGTGTGTTTTTCTTTCCGTATGATGACGATAGTTTTGGAGGGAAGTCACAAGGATTATTCATGCCCATTGCGGATGCAATCACACCCATGGCAACCTATCTAACACATTTATTTTTTCACTCAAACTTTTCACTTTCTTCTGATCTTTCTCACGAAAGAAGGCGGGGGGGAGGGGTGGGGGGGATAAAAGGACAGGAATAAGATGTGATCTCATGTGGAGTTGATAAAATATCAAAAAGCCCATAAGTAAAGATTGCGGATTATTCTTCGGAGCAAAACAAACATAAATTGATCCAACTTCACAAGTTGCAGCCACTAAGAAATGTGCACACTGCAGTGCCAATAGACTGACCTTGACAGAATAGTGGGAGACAATCAACTCTTTAGAAAAGGCACTATGAGGTCTTTAAGACCCAAAACAAGAGCTAACAGATAGGTTAGCCAGTTTATCATCTCCTCCAAAAATACTTTATGATCAGGAACAATGTGGGTTTGGTACTGAAGTGTTTCAATGATTTATGGCCCTGAGGCCAAACACCAATCAGCAACCATACATGTGGAACAGATCAGAATGCAGAACCATGATATTTCGGCAACAGGCAGTGCACTGCTCCCTCAGGTCACCCACCCCCCAATCCTTACCTGCAATCTCTCAATCTTTCCAAACCCAACCCTCTGACTTACTGGTTGCAGTGTTTCCCTCCACACTCCCCTCTTTTCTTGTTTATTCATTCCCTTGCTTATTGTGTCCAAGAGTTACTCTGCTGCCCCACTGTCATCTCAAACCCTCCATCACGTTGCTCTTCCATGAGCCTTGATCGTCGAGGGGAAACACAATGCAGTGAGTAGATTGTTTCACAAGTTAGTGGACTGAGTGAGTGAGCATACACATTACACAGGGTCATCTCAAATCATGTTGTTTTTTTACTGTTTCTATCTTTAATGGCCGCAATCATTCGCATCTTATCGTGGGGTCGGCCACAATCATTCGCATCTTATCGTGGGGTCGGCCACAATCATTCTAACCTTGGGTTTTAGCCAAAGTCTTTCACGAACTGGTTGGGTGAGCCAGACACTTAGCGAAGTAGGATAGAGCATGAATTAGTAATTTGTTCAGAGTGCTGGCGATTGCTCACTCGCTCTTTGCGAAGGACACCATGGAATCTTGAACGTCCACCAGTTATACGTCCATCCGAGGGACGGCACACGTATTGATGAATCACTTTGCCTGTGAAACACCGGGATAACAGTTCATTGCTGGACCGAGAACCAAATCGCATATAAAATATAAAATCTCAACAAAAAAAGAAGCGACCATTGTCACACGTTGACCTCAAGATCAAGCAATATACCAACTTTCCTATTTGTCATCAACAGCTTCAGAACTGGTTACAGACCTGATATCCATCAAGAACTTTGGCACAGTTGAGCAAGTTGTCTCTGGCAAGAATGGTGGGGAAAAATACCCCCTAACCCCTTTACTACTTTTTTATATTTCTGCATTCATCCTTTTATCCAGTACTCATTCGAAATTCCACGTTAAACCGTCACAGAGCTCTCTGGTGTGGACGTTCTGGGTACTGAACATAAAACCAGGACTGAGAGAGGTGGTTATGCTTCGATTGGAAGGGGCATTTTGTTCCACCATTCCTGACCGGAGAGGATTGCCCCCACCTTACTACATTCACCGGTTCCTTGAGAAGGAGTGGGACACTCCGGGTGAAATTTTATTTCTTTACCGCAACGGAGGGTGACATGAAACTAGCTTTCGCCTTGCAATCATATTCCCATTCAGCACACTGGCTTGTAAGGCAAACTTTTCCGTACTTCAATATCCATTGCAGAACAGATGGGGTGATTGTAAAGAGCCGGTTTGGTTGTACCTTTTATCATGGGTGAGAGACTCAATTAGGCCTGGAGTTATATCAAGCTTCTACCAAAATTCCCTGACTTGTCCTGCCTTTACTGAAGTGCAGAAGGCTGAATTTGCTAGGAAAATAAATAAATAAATAAATAAAATGGCCTCCCTTGTGCAAGGCCATTTGGTCTAAGGAGTGAGATTTCGAGAATACGCCGCTCAACTACAAATACAACAATCTATATCATGGAAGACAATGCATGAAAATAGGATACTCCCCTTAAGGAACCGGAACACTCTGAGGTGCCATCTCCGGGTATCATCATTAGGCCTGTGTTCTAAATCAGGTGTATGCATGCAAGCTGAAAACTCATTTTGCCACAGTATCCTGCCAATTCGTTCCCAAGTTGTCTATGCTGGTGCCCCATACTGATTTTTGTGTTATGAAATTTATGGGTTTTCATTTCTCTGACACCGAGCCATTTTCTGCATGAATGCTCGATGGCCGTGGCCTCATCCCTTGTTCCGCACTCTCACTCCTTTACCGCTTCCTTCATCCTCCACCCCCACCCATTCCATCGCCACCACCTCTTCTCTCGTCAGTGTCGTCCAGGTTAGGTGAACGCTGACGCGTGTGCACAGCACTGCTTCCATCAGTAACCGACGAGTACACACAGTACTTTGTGCATCAAGAGGAAATCACTTTGGTTGGTGGACAGTACAGGAAGGAACTTGCATTTGCATCGCCTATCTTTTTGTAAACACGATTAGATGACTTTTAAAGAGATGCTTGGAGAGCAGAGTGTACTTTGTGAACCAGTTGGACTGTCTTGAGTCTGAAAAGCAATGCTGGAAATGGTAGTGATTGAGGTTGAGGTATGGTAATGGTAATGGTAATGAAATGGTTGAGGCCTGGGTTTGCAGGATCCGTTGAGGCGTGTTAGGTGCAACGACATGAGGGTGACATGTTTAATATGATGAGGGATTTTAAACATGTTAAATATGACACTTAACTAAGGTGCAGTCAGTACAGGTTTTAACCAATTTATTCACTTGACAATTGCTCCAGCACAGAGCCAAGCACTTCGACGTTCCACGCTCACTGTAAAAAGTGTTCTTGAGCCCAGATAGTGCCAGCAGAGCAGCTCATGAAAACAATGAAGCTCGAAACGTAATTTATTTCAACTGCTGTGCCATTCACTTCGAGCCCTGAAAGAGGACGACGTCTTCCTCCTGTTAAGCATTTGCACTTCCTTCAGCACACAGGTGTATTTCAAACAATTGTGAGTCACTCAATGTGAGATATAGGCCCACTCAATCCCATTACAGAACACAAGGGTCTGAAGACCTTGCTTCATTTCAATATGCAGTTTATGTCAAAGTCTGATAAATTGCGTAATGTCAACAACTAGCACAGTTTGCTTATTTTTAACATTTTTTTTTCTTCCGGAACCACCTTGCTTTTCATGTCATTTGCTCCTTCCAAGTATCAAAAAAAATTACCTGCAGCTAATGTTTTCATCCTTGCTCCAAGGTCAACGCCTTCCAGGCCATGGTTGGTGCACGTGATTCCAGCTGTAGTCAAATGAATGCACTGGAGGCAGGAATGCTGCCTTCCCATGCAAGGAGCAGATCAGTGAACATGTAAATGTTGCCTTCGCTGCACAGAGAGAGAGAGAGAGAGACAGCTAACTTCTGTCTGACACCACGTCTTGAAATGGTCGAGCGAAGGAGACGATCATGATGTGATCGAATGTGTACATGAGCACGTTTTAAATGGCCATTGGGTAAACTTTATTATTATTATTATTATTATTATTATTATTATTATTATTATTATTATTGATACAAGGCTCAATAAGGAACTTGTAAATAAATCACATGCAGGACAAAGACATAATACAAGTCAATATCAATGCTCTCTTACATGAATTTCAAGGACAAAACAAGAACAGCACTCGGTAGAGCATATACCTCTGCCAGGCTGAACAGTTTATGTTTTGTATCCCACCGATAGGCGAGATCTGCATTCGGATCTTCACCAACATCTAATCAATTCAGCCTTGTCACAAACCCAACCTGTCCACCAAGTTTTGTCCAAATCCGTCCAGAACTTTGAGAGATATCTTGCTCACAGACAGAAAAACAGAAAAACAGGGGCAAAAACATAATCTCTGTCTTCCTAAGGTGATGGAGGAAAAAACTATGGTGGATGGGTTTTGAACCTTAGCTCTCTGCATCATGATCCAGAAAGATGGGTTCCCTTACAAAGAACTTCAATGCAGGAGGTCATTAGGCCAATTAAGCCAGCACAATGGCCACTTGTCTGTGATCTATCCTATATAAATGCTGAGCCTCAAGCAAGGAAGCAGCACATACCATTTTTAAAGTCTTTGGTATGACTCTGTTGGGGATCAAACCGCTGACCTCCCAGCCTCAGAGGGGATTCTCTAACCATTACACCACCGCGTCTAACTGGTCAACTAACAGGCCAACATTGCTCAGACAATGGCCACTGCACTGTCTATAATGAGCAGATTGTGGGCAAAGTACAAACAAATTTTCGACAGCCGATAGACGTCGAAGAGGGGCACAAAAAGTAACCAAGGTGAGGCAAGACGCAGGACTTGTCAATTTCGCCCTGAGAAAGCGCACTCCTAATGCAATGTATATCAAGATGCATCAGTTCAAAATCCTGATCCGGCTACGATGCATCAGAAATTGCCCAAGATGTCGTGGTTTGCATGGAAAATGCTCCAACATTCCCATTTCGAATGAATAAAATCATTCTCGTCAGGCTCGACTCCAACGGAGCCGTGACCAACTTATATGGACAGCAGCAAGATGGGATGTCGAGATGAAACGATTCATGAAACCACAAAATATCAGGAGCATTCACGTGAGTGTGGCTGGGTCCACGAGCATCAGCCACGGTCGATGGTCAAGAGGGCGATGACAACCATAAACTACAAGGGCACTTGGTAAAGCGCATTCCTCTGCCATGCAGTGCCTGATCCACGAGAACATATCGGGCCTAATACGTTTTTGAAATATCATGCTATACAGTTCTACATCGTTTTTGGCCCTATCTCTCAATGGTGAAGAAGCTCTTTAAAAATTAAATAATTATTGTATCCAGATCTGGATCTTCACCAAAATCGAAACAGTTCGTCCTTGTGACATTCCCAACCTGTCCACCAAGTTTCGTCCGAATCCGTCCACAACTTTTTGAGATACCGTGCTATATATCGTTTTTAGCCCGATCTTTCAATGGTGAAGAATCACAGAAAAAATTCTCAAATCCGGATCTGGATCTTCACCAAAATCTAATCAGTTCGTCCTTGTCACACCCCGAACCTGTCCACAAAATTTCAACCGGATCCGTTCTAAACTTTTTGAGATATCCTGCACAGAAACAGACAGAAAGGGGTGAAAACGTAACGAGTAGCCATCCGTAACGTAACGTAACGTAATGAGAAAACGTAACCCCACCCACGTCGTCCTTCGGTGACGGAGGTAAAAATCTCAGCACTGTACTGAAAAGAAAATGCCAATTTTTTATTTGTTATTTGATAATCTGTGAAAGTAAAGTATGCTTTAATTCATCGTTAGCAGCATACATGTGTATTGTGTACCACACACCTTAATGGGGAAAAGGATCATCCAAAATAAGGACTGCATAAGATAAATTCAAGTCTACTCATGTGGAACTGTTTTTGCTTTAAGGCTCCATCTATTTTTGACATCTCTTTTGAAGGAGGAAATTTTTGAAATTTAAAAATAAAAGTAAAAATGCCTTTTTTACTTGAGCGAAGGAAAAGCAAATCCAGAAATAATGTAATTGAAGGTGAAATGAATGACAAGAGAAACATTGAATGAGAGCATTGTGTACATCAGGCAATCAATAAAGCATTCTGGGTGTACGGTTGCAAATTAAAGAAGTCGTCATGCATGGTCTCAGTATCTCGTGGTCTTGGCTTATTAGCAAGTTTAAAATGCATCTATTTTGTACGAGGGTTGGCAGATGGCGTAAGGTATGCACACTAACCTCTCAGCTGTCGAGCCTGGGTTAGAATCCAGACCAAGGTATAAAATGTCATCCCGGTGTTTTACAGTCAGGGTGGTTCATGAATGTGTATGCCGCTCCTTGGACTGATGTCAAACTGGCGTCCAGTCAGTGTTTCCTGCTCATCATTCTGAGCGAATCTTTCGTGCTCATCATTCTGAGCAAGTCCTTCGTGCTCATCATTCTGAGCGAGTCTTTCGTACTCATCATTCTGAGCGAGTCCTTCGTGCTCATCATTCTGAGCAAGTCCTCCGTACTCATCATTCTGAGCGAGTCCTTCATGCTCATCATTCTGAGCGAGTCCTTCATGCTCATCATTCTGAGCGAGTCCTCCGTACTCATCATTCTGAGCGAGTCCTTCATGCTCATCATTCTGAGCGAGTCCTTCATGCTCATCATTCTGAGCGAGTCCTTCGTACTCATCACTCTGAGCGAGTCTTTCGTGCTCATCATTCTGAGCGAATCTTTCGTACTCATCATTCTGAGCAAGTCCTTCGTGCTCATCATTCTGAGCGAGTCCTTCGTACTCATCATTCTGAGCGAGTCCTTCATGCTCATCATTCTGACCGAGTCCTTCATGCTCATCATTCTGAGCGAGTCTTTCATATTCATCATTCTGAGTGAGTCTTTCATACTCATCATTCTGAGCGAGTCATTCGTACTCATCATTCTGAGTGAGTCCTTCATGCTCATCATTCTGAGCGAGTCTTTCGTACTCATCATTCTGAGCGAGTCCTTCGTGCTCATCATTCTGAGCGAGTCCTCCATACTCATCATTCTGAGCGATTCCTTCATGCTCATCATTCTGAGCGAGTCCTTCATGCTCATCATTCTGAGCGAGTCTTTCATATTCATCATTCTGAGCGAGTCTTTCGTACTCATCATTCTGAGCGAGTCATTCATGCTCATCATTCTGAGCGAGTCCTCCGTACTCATCATTCTGAGCGAGTCCTTCATGCTCATCATTCTGAGCGAGTCCTTCATGCTCATCATTCTGAGCGAGTCCTCCGTACTCATCATTCTGAGCGAGTCCTTCATGCTCATCATTCTGAGCGAGTCCTTCATGCTCATCATTCTGAGCGAGTCCTTCGTACTCATCACTCTGAGCGAGTCTTTCGTGCTCATCATTCTGAGCGAATCTTTCGTACTCATCATTCTGAGCAAGTCCTTCGTGCTCATCATTCTGAGCGAGTCCTTCGTACTCATCATTCTGAGCGAGTCCTTCATGCTCATCATTCTGAGCGAGTCCTTCATGCTCATCATTCTGAGCGAGTCTTTCATATTCATCATTCTGAGTGAGTCTTTCGTACTCATCATTCTGAGCGAGTCATTCGTACGCATCATTCTGAGCGAGTCCTTCATGCTCATCATTCTGAGCGAGTCTTTCGTACTCATCATTCTGAGCGAGTCCTTCATGCTCATCATTCTGAGCGAGTCCTCCGTACTCATCATTCTGAGCGAGTCCTTCATGCTCATCATTCTGAGTGAGTCCTTCATGCTCATCATTCTGAGCGAGTCTTTCATATTCATCATTCTGAGCGAGTCTTTCATACTCATCATTCTGAGCGAGTCATTCGTACTCATCATTCTGAGTGAGTCATTCATGCTCATCATTCTGAGCGAGTCCTTCATGCTCATCATTCTGAGCGAGTCTTTCATACTCATCATTCTGAGCGAGTCCTTCATGCTCATCATTCTGAGCGAGTCCTCCGTACTCATCATTCTGAGCGAGTCCTTCATGCTCATCATTCTGAGCGAGTCCTTCATGCTCATCATTCTGAGCGAGTCTTTCATATTCATCATTCTGAGCGAGTCTTTTGTACTCATCATTCTGAGCGAGTCATTCGTACTCATCATTCTGAGTGAGTCATTCATGCTCATCATTCTGAGTGAGTCCTTCATGCTCATCATTCTGAGCGAGTCTTTCATACTCATCATTCGTTTTCATGTTTATAGTGTTGTGGGTCTGGAAACCATGTGCATTCAACATACAGGTCCCAAAAGATAGTTATGCCGTTAAGTACATGTGAAATAGAACTCCTCCTTTTGTCTAGTGGGAGAGTCAAAGGTGTGCATTGCGAGGTCTTTTAGCTGGGTTATATTATGACATGTAACAAACCAAATATCCTTCAACGAAACATCCAACAGTACCATCACGCTTGCAGCCCTCGGTTCGTGGGCCACAGAGCTTTCCGTCACTTCGCTGATGGGACTTTTAAGGGGGTGGGGTGGGGGGAGTGGGAGGGGAGGGAGAGGACGAGAGGTGGAAGGAGGAGAGGGGGAGAGAGAGAAAAACATAAGAAGGTGAGAGGGGGGAGAGAGGGTAAGGTGAGGGAGGGAGAGTGGAGAAAGAGGGGAGGGGAGAGTGAGGCGGGGGAGAGGGGAGGAAGGCATTCCAGCAGATGTGATGTCCAGTTTAACGTCAATCCGAGAGACGACACACACATTGATGAATTACCCTGCCGGAAATTTTTGTTATTAGCACCAGTAAGTACAACCCATCACTACACTGATTGGGATGTTAAGGGGGGCGCGATAAAGGAGGAGGCGAGGGTGAGAGAGGAAGTGGAGTGGGAGAGATAGAGGTGAGAGAGAGAGAGAGAGAGAGAGAGAGAGAGAGAGAGAGAGAGAGAGAGAGAGAGAGAGAGAGAGAGAGAGAGAGAGAGAGAGAGAGAGAGAGAGAGAGAGAGAGAGAGATGGGAGAGGTGAAGAGGTGGATGTGTGTGAGGGGAAGAGGGTGTGGGAGGGGGAGTGGGGTGGGAGGGGTGAGGGGTGAGAGAGGGAGAGAGAGAGAGAGAGAGTGGTGGTAAAGGCAGACATGAGTGGGGGAGGTGTTATGTGACAACCTACCATCTGCATATACTGAAGATGACAGTGTATAGCTGGGTCGAGATTCAAATACAAGTGAGACAGCTTCGAGTAAGTTTGCATATCATGCCATAATGTGGTGATTCATTGCTTTGTAACAACAGAAAACATTTTTTCCTCATTGTAATCATCTAATTTATTTTGCCTTCCTAACTCCAGATGTATCCTCACAGAGAACCGAGCTGCCGTATTGCCATCGAAGCTTGAAACCTCTTGCCTGAGTTGCTTAACCATTCAAGCAAGCACTCAAACAAAACTGTTGAAGAAACTTTTGGAAATGAAACGTTCAATTTTTAGCTCGCCTGTTCGAAGAATAGAGAGCTATCGTGATACCCCCGGCGTGAGCGTCAGCGTGAGTGTGAAAATGTTAAAGTTTTTGGTGCAAGTTATTTCCTTTCTAATGTTTTTATCTTTAGACGAGTCTTTTAAAAACGATAAATGTATAAACAGGCGAGCATTCGGTGGCTTTGACACCAACTCTCTGGTTATATATGTATCTATCTATGCTGAAGTGACATATCATGAAAGATCATACAAACAGGGGACGCGTGGTGTAAAATATAATTGCACATTTTCAGTGAGCAAACCACCGCCTGTTGCACCGCATGACAATGTGGGGCCAAATACAGGTGAATGGGTCCTGAAATTTGTTGAAGTTGATGGATATATTAACTGAGAGTGAAACTATTGCAGAATGTTCACCAAGTGACTTAAGCACTCAAGCAAGCACTCCAACAAATCGGTTGACAAGGAACAGCTGGCTTGGCAAGCAATTACGGATCCGAATTGGACAAATGAACATTTATTTTTTCAGCAATCGGAACTACTGTTGTAGTCAATAAAAAAGTTCAAATTTTGAAATTCGTTTTAGATTAAGAGATTCTCGAGGTTATGGCATGTGCGGAAATGACATGAAGCCACGAGCGCTGGTGTCTCCAGGTATTTTTAAGCATTGCATAGTATCCAGCGATTTTATGCTATGATGAACAGGCTTTCAATCATATGAGTGAGGAAGGTGAAAAAAAAACTATCTTGAAGAAACTGTTGCGCCCTGTCCAAGTCAAGACATTGCTGAGCAAGCCAAAAAAAAATGGTGAATTGAGACCCCCGCGAAGGAGAGCGGGGTGACCAAGGATGAGCCTTGATAAAGGATAATTAAATAAGTCCATTAATTATCTTCAAAAGGGGTGTCTAAATTAGCCTAAACACCAAATTTTCATTCCTCTACTTCCTTGGAGCTCCCTTACTATGCGTATAAAGTTTCAGGCTGCTAGGTTTCATGGTTTTGGAGTTATGGAGGAAACACACACACACACACACACACACACACACACACACACACACACACACACACACACACACACTGAATGTTGACTGACACACACTGACATTTAGTATTATTTAGTATTATTACAACTCGTCGCTTTGCCGACAGGACTATTAATGGGGGGGAGAAAGAGGGGGGAGGTAAAAAGAGGAAGAGGGGAGAAGATGGAGAGAGAGAGAGAGAGAGAGAGAGAGAGAGAGAGAGAGAGAGAGAGAGAGAGAGAGAGAGAGAGAGAGAGAGAGAGAGAGAGAGAGAGAGAGAGAGAGAGAGAGAGAGAGAAAGAAAGGCCAGTGAGAGGGAGAGAGGTCAGAGAGATGGAGAGGGGTGGAAGGGATATAGAGGTGGGAGAGAGAGGGATATGGGTGAGAGAAGCAGAGGGGTGAGAAAGGGAGTGGGGAGAGGGGAGGGAGGAGAGAGGGGAGGGGAGAGGGAGAGAGGAGGAGAGGAGGGGGATTTCAGCAGATGCAACGCCCAGTTTAACATCAATCCGAGAGAAGCATGCACATTGATGAATCATCCGGCCTGTAAAACACCGGGAGGACATTTTATAGCTGGGTCGTGATTTGAACCCAGGCCAGACAGCTCTTCCACAAGCCTTGAAGATGTATACAAAAAAGCTCTCCTCTTCACTCTTCAGCTACCCTGGTCCAATCACTCTCCATTCTGCTGAAAAAGCATTTCCCCACTTATTCCCACTGTACCCTGCATGATCTCAAATATCTCTATCAGATTCCCTTTCTATCATTACATGACATAGAAACCGAGACAGAAGTTTGGAGCGTCATTCGTTGAGACTTGCAAGTGACGCTTGCCTCCATTCTGGTATAAAAGGATGTTGGTTGTTGTAATGTTTAAGTGCAAAGGAAAATGGCTATTTTTCAACCATGATGCAAGTAAAAAGTCATCACTTTACATGAGCTGCCACCAGTTAAACGGGCCTATGGTGGTTAATTAGAATGAAGTCAGTAAAAGGTGGTTGACTTTTATGTACAGGTAGTTGTCTCATGAGATGCATTCAATAGTACAACCATGGTTGTGGTGCTCTGAAAGTCCGTAGATACAGAGTATCCATATTTATGGTGCTTTTTGATTGCCGACATAACTAGTTTGCTGAAGCGCTCTTTAAGTCAGCATTGTTTAATCATAAAGGGTTGCACCTTATACAACTCGGTAACCTGCAGAAAGAAGGAGACATAAATCCACAAAAAGCTCAATAAAGACGGTCATTTGTAGCAATTTGAAATCCTGCCACCTTTCGCAACACTTGATACTCCGCACTTAAGCCGTTCCATGAGTTTAGGATTATTCAACAAATAAAACCAGACAAAGCTGTTTCTCATGGATCTCGAAGACGAGAGCCCCGCACTTGTTGGTGGGTGACATGTCTTCGTTCCCACTGAGTTATCATGCTGTTGATGGTTACAATAGCAGCATGTCAGTTTTCAGCGCAGAACGGGGTCGATGCAGAACCAGAGATCATGCCTTGGGTGAGAAGGGACACGCAGTGAGTTAAATAACTCTGGCTGGGTCGGGGTGAACAAACTGAACTGTTACCGAAACATGCTGTTGTTGGTGTGTCAGCTTTCAGTGCCACTGTGGAACATTGCTTGGAGAACAAAGATGGATGTCCTCATCGAGGATGCAGACCGCAATCGCATCCCCCCGAAAAAAAATTGGGAAGTGTAGATTTTATATTGAAAGAACGAAATAAATAAAGGGATGTATAAATACTAAAATTAATCAAATCTCCCAGAACACTCTACAGTCATAACATAACACTCTACAGTCATAACATAACACTCTAACACTCTACAGCAAAAGCTGTACAAATATATAAATAATTTCAGGTGGTATGTCGGTCATGGTGAGGGTCAAGCATGTAAAAATAAATAAATAATTCAAAGTGGTACTTCGGTTGCGGTGATAAATAAATAATTTGATGCTGCATGTTGCTAGTGAAGATGGGAGGATGTATATAAATAAATAATGGTTCCTGAAAGCATATACTATTCTGTATTATTCTCTCCGACAAAAAATAGATGTTTAAATTATTTTAATTGACGAAAGAAAGTTTGTCCCACGACTTTTGGCTGTGACCCCAAAATAATTTGGCGAGCCTCCTGCCCAGGCCGTGTGTGCAGACTATGAAAGAAAGGTGTCCATTCATTTTTGAGCCGAGGCTCCGGACAGGTAGACGGACGGAGAGCACCCAAAACATGAGCCCCCAGGTAGGCGGACAACCCAGTTGTGGCTAAAATAGAGAGCATTGCATACTGGAGGGTTCAAGTGGAATCCAACTAGTCATCCTGGGACAGGTGAGAAGCTGTAGATCCACCAGGGTCAATCATGAGATGTGGTTCCTTTTGTGGGAGTGAAGTAGACCTGGATGAATAGAATATGTCAGCTTTCATGAGTAGGCACAAATACCTTTCAGGAACACACACACACACACACACACACATATTAAACAATTGGGTCCCGTTATTCAATTGTTGAAGAGACAGGTTAGTCTCAAAGGGCTGCACTCGTACCTGCGATGAAGAAAACTCTCCCAATTGCCCGTGAAGAATGTGAAGTTCCCTCATCCTACATCACAACTGCCTCTGGTATGTCATGCTGACTCCGCACCTCGCAGGCTGTGCTGCACGCTCAGGAGTCAGGATCTTAATGCAAGCAGACTGGCGGACAGTCCATGTGTCTGGAGATCAAACATTACATCTGGTTCAGCGATGCGGCAGAAACTATCAAATGCATACTTGCAACATGTCTTCACCAGGATCTAGGGAGATGCGAGAGATCTCCCGCTCTCAAAATGTCGCAAACGCGCAGGTGCTGTCACATACCTGGCCGCACATTACGCACCAAAGGAGGTTATGTATAACACGGTGCTCTTGATAATGGGTAAGCCGAGGGTTTCGATTTGGATCGCAAGTTTTACTTGGTTGTAGAAACTGTGAATTTACGTTTGCACTCCTATATGTGTACAGGATCAATTGAAGTGTTATGACGTTTTCAGCTCACCTCCTTGCCAGCATCACCCTGAGCATACAGAGTGAGGAATTATCCCAGAGAAGCTGTCCGCCACCATTTTCATCCATCGTATTCAAACAACGTACGTGCTGCCCTATCTGATAACACTCTTTATTTTTCCCTCGAAGCCGGCAGATGGATTTCGAGTTGAAGAATGCTTAATGACTGGTTATCACCTTATGCTGCCCTGAAAGCCCTGTTAATGAATATTGATCTGACGTTGAACTGACAGCAGCAGTTTTAACACATATTTTGCTATGCTATCACATGCAGCTGGCTGTCTGGAATGGTGCATTATCGCTAAAGTCACTACTTGTTTGTGGTTAAAAAGTCTTGATTAAGACTTACAGTTCTCATGGAGCCAACGGCGTAAAGAACGTTTCATATTGGTTTTTGAAATGCTACACAATGCTCACAAAGCTGATAATTGGCATTGAAATATCCATGATGTCGTTATGGGTCACGCTGGAAATGGGTCGCATACAATGATCAAGATAATTTATTTTTTTAAGTTCACCGACTGACCATCCTCTGCTTTGATGCAATGTCATGTAGATTTGGGAATGGGATGTTGATGGACTATGCGTAAAGGCATTTGAAATGGGCCGCTGGCTCGGCATGAGCAATATTCAACTAGTCATTCAGATGTCCTCTTCATCCCACAATGAAAGTGGGTGGTCAACTTCAAATGCATCTCTTCATTTATTTCTATACAATAAGCCTGGTGTTGGCTTAACAGTTAAGGTGGCTGGTTTAAGATTCAAGGGTCTTGAGTTGAAGCTCCTGTTTTTTTTCTGTTGAATTAACACCGGGTGGGGTTGACTCAGCCTGTCATCCTTCTGAGGTTGACAAAAAAAATACCATCTTCCTGGTAATAGGGGGCATTGCATCAGCGGCACAGCCATGCCCCCAGAATATGATGCAACCAAGCAACCATAGGCTACATACAAGTAAATAAAATAATTTATATACACTTTACCATCACCACAACAAACACACACCTTTGAATCATTTATGTATTTACACAGCCTTTACTTTTATGAGGCTTGTAGGAAAGCCGAAGAGAAACATACAGTCACCTTTAAGTTGTCTAGCCTGGGTTGGAATCCCGACCCAGCTACAAGCTGCCATCCTGGTGTTTCATCAATGGGTCATGTGTGCCATCCCTTGGATGGACGTTAAACTAGGAGTTCCGTCTGCCGATATCAGTTGGTGGATGTGAAAGATCCCATGATGTCCTTCGTGAAGAATAGGTGAGCTATTGCCGGAACCCTGAACAAGTTACAGATTCCTGCCTGAACTACTTGCTGGGAAAGCAATGGTAAACCATCCGTTATAACCCTTGCCACAAAACTGCTTCAGGTTCACTGATTTGCCTTCAGGCAGAGTACCATCATCCAAATTACCTGCTTATGCAATCTATGCTAATAAATGTCAGTGTGTGTGTGTGTGTGTGTGTGTGTGTGTGTGTGTGTGTGTGTGTGTGTGTGTGTGTGTGTGTGTGTGTCTTCCATAACTCCAAAACCATGAAACCTAGCAGCCTGAAACTTTGCATGTATATTAAAAAAAACTCCAAGGAAGTGCAAGAGTGAAAATTTGGTGTTTGGGTTAATTAAAACATCCCTTTTGAAGATAATTCACGGCTTATTTAATTATATCCTTCATCAGGCAATCCTTGGCCATGACACTATGGGGTCTGAAGGTGTTTCCCAGTTAACCTCGATGGGGTCTGAAGCCGCCATGTTTTTTGGCCTACTCAACCATGCCTTGACTTGGAACAGGCAGCAACGATTTATTAACGATAAAGGTTTTTTTTAGTTTCCTCACTCATATTATCGAAAGCCTGTTCATCATTGCTACGAATCGCTGGGTACATCACTTTTGTTACTATAATATTTTCATATTCGGAGCGTGGAGCGATTTCATGCATTATTTGATACGATTTTCCATAATCCACTCTCATGGACTAATTGAATATATATCTTCAAAATATTATTTCGGTTTTGAGGATCTGATATCATCCTGACTGAATAAGTGTCGAAATCTGGAGTGAAATCTGATAATTTAAGGAAATAACGAGTGTTATGCCTATATGGTTTAAGCAAGCAAGGCGATGTTCCCTCCTCCAAACATACACAAGAAAATGTGTACCTTCCAAAGCATTAAACTTATCTTTTTCAACGGTTCTGACAATTATATTGAGTGAACAAAAAAAATTGAGTGGTTCGTGCTCCATCGCCCTGAGCGAGTGGTTTGTGCTCTGTCACCCTGACTGAGTGGTTCGTGCTCTGTCACCCTGACCGAGTGGTTCGTGCTCTGTCACCCTGACCGAGTGGTTCGTGCTCTGTCACCCTGACCGAGTGGTTCGTGCTCTGTCACCCTGACCGAGTGGTTCGTGTTCTGTCACCCTGACCGAGTGGTTCGTGCTCTCTCACCCTGACCGAGTGGTTCGTGCTCTGTCACCCTGACCGAGTGGTTCGTGTTCTGTCACCCTGACCGAGTGGTTCGTGTTCTGTCACCCTGACCGAGTGGTTTGTGCTCTGTCACCCTGAGCGAGTGGTTCATACTCCATCGCCTTGAACGAGTAGTACGTGCTCCGTCACCCTGAGTGAGTGGTTCGTGCTCTGTCGCTATGAGTGAGTGGTTCGTGCTCCGTCACACTGACAGAGTGATTCGTGCTCTGTCACCCTGAGCGATTGGTTCATACTCCATCGCCCTGAACGAGTGGTACGTGCTCCGTCACCCTGACAGAGTGGTCCGTGCTCTGTCACCCTGACCGAGTGGTTCGTTCTCTGTCATCCTGACTGAGTAGTTCGTGCTCCATCGCCCTGAGCGAGTGGTTCGTGCTCTGTCGCCCTGACTGAGTGGTTCATGCTCTGTCACCCTGAGCGAGTGGTTCATACTCCATCGCCCTGAACGAGTGGTACGTGCTCCGTCACTCTGACAGAGTGGTTCGTGCTCCATCACCCTGACCGAGTGGTTCGTGCTCTGTCACCCTGACCGAGTGGTTCGTGCTCTGTCACCCTGACCGAGTGGTTCGTGTTCTGTCACCCTGACCGAGTGGTTTGTGCTCTCTCACCCTGACCGAGTGGTTCGTGCTCTGTCACCCTGAGCGAGTGGTTCGTGTTCTGTCACCCTGACCGAGTGGTTCGTGTTCTGTCACCCTGACCGAGTGGTTTGTGCTCTGTCACCCTGAGCGAGTGGTTCATACTCCATCGCCTTGAACGAGTAGTACGTGCTCCGTCACCCTGAGTGAGTGGTTCGTGCTCTGTCGCTATGAGTGAGTGGTTCGTGCTCCGTCACACTGACAGAGTGGTTCGTGCTCTGTCACCCTGAGCGATTGGTTCATACTCCATCGCCCTGAACGAGTGGTACATGCTCCGTCACCCTGACAGAGTGGTCCGTGCTCTGTCACCCTGACCGAGTGGTTCGTTCTCTGTCATCCTGACTGAGTAGTTCGTGCTCCATCGCCCTGAGCGAGTGGTTCGTGCTCTGTCGCCCTGACTGAGTGGTTCGTGCTCTGTCACCCTGAGCGAGTGGTTCATACTCCATCGCCCTGAACGAGTGGTACGTGCTCCGTCACTCTGACAGAGTGGTTCGTGCTCCATCACCCTGACCGAGTGGTTCGTGCTCTGTCACCCTGACCGAGTGGTTCGTGCTCTGTCACCCTGACCGAGTGGTTCGTGTTCTGTCACCCTGACCGAGTGGTTCGTGCTCTCTCACCCTGACCGAGTGGTTCGTGCTCTGTCACCCTGACCGAGTGGTTCGTGCTCTGTCACCCTGACCGAGTGGTTCATTGTCTGTCACCCTGACCGAGTAGTTCGTGCTCTGTCACCCTGACCGAGTGTTTCATGCTCCCTCATTCTGAGCGAGTTGTGAAATAACACCCAATTTCCGAGCAGTTTGCCATATTAACGTGTTTTCTAAGTTACCGAGCCAAAGTTTTTTTTCCACCCACCATACGCAGCTGTTTATAAAGAATAATATTTGTGTACACATCCCTGAAAAGTATTTAAATGCAACGTTGTTTTTCTGTGAAAGCTACTCATGGTTTTTGGCTTGTTGCCGATATCAGCCGAGTGTGTGTGTGTGTGTGTGTGTGTGTGTGTGTGTGTGTGTGTGTGTGTGTGTGTGTGTGTGTGTGTGTGTGTGTGTTGTTCATAAAGCATATTTCTTTCTCTTTCTTTCTCTTTCTTTCTCTTTCTTTCTCTCTCTTTCTCTTTCTCTCTCTTTCTCTTTCTCTCTCTTTCTCTCTCTCTTTCTTTCTCTCTTTCTCTCTATCTCTCTCTCATGCTCTACCCCCTCCCAATACAGTGTATCACCCTCCTCCCACACCTCTCTCTCTCTCTCTCTCTCTCTCTCTCTCTCTCTCTCTCTCTCTCTCTCTCTCTCTCTCTCTCTCTCTCTCTCTCTCTCTCTCTCTCTCTCCTGAACATATCTGGATGGGGGTTACGTCTGTGCAGGGTTTGTCTCTGGACATGTTCGGATGGGAGCTTTTCTCTGGACGTGTCCAAGTGGTTTTTGGCTCCAGACGTGTCCAGGTGATGTTTGTCTCTGGATCTGTCTGACTTTTTTTCATTAACAGATTGAACTACTACATTTTTTATATTAAATGTAATTTTAAAATGGTCCTTAACGACTATTGAATAAAATGTCATTTCACCTGATACATTAACATCCTTTATTTCATCAGGATTTACATCTTTAGGGTTGTTGAAAAAAATACAAATTTCTCCTTGCATATTACAGAAGGAGAGGAGAAACTTTTGTTAGAGCTACTTTCATGGATGTTCTTCCAGATATACTAAAAGCCCTTCCACTGAAGGAAATTGAAGAACTGATATTATTCACCATAATTGTTTTTATCCAATAATTGTAATATTTGTCTTTATTCAATTTTATAACCTCGACATATTTCTCAGTATCTTTTACAAATGAAGAGATTTATTGAAACTTGTCTTTTGTGTCTTGATACATTGTATTTATTAAGTGAAAAAAGTTGGAGGATAAAATGGTTTTAAGCACAGATTAACCTATAAATTAAACAAAATTTTCATCAAGAAAATTTTATTTTAAGCAAAGTTTTGTTATATAAATATGGTGAATACAACGTACTGCGATGTTTGTAATCACGAATATAAATGTTATAAAAAAACACCTTCAAACCAAACACACATTCAATCTTTTCAAACAAATATCTCCACTTGACCAAGAAACAAAACATTGTGATAGATGTGATAATGATATTCTTAAAGAAAATTATAATAAACACCTTCAATCACGCAAACACAAGAACAATGAAAAATGGGAAGGTGCCACTAAATTCTCCATTGAAAACACTGATGCGGCATTTAAAGGACATATAAAAATAAGATTGTTTCGCTTTCAAGACCCTGGACCATCTTCAATCATTGAAGCTCTTGATATGGTTAAACAAAGTATTGAAACGATAATTAAAAACTCATTAAGTGAAATGAAAACTTTTAAGTTTTATATGGGAGTAAAATTGAATATGTTAAGAGAAGGTGATGAAACTACTCCCTATATGAGGACAAACCCTCACTTTATCTCATCATTTCAAGATTTTGTAAGATGTGATGTTTACGATGAACTCCAGAGACAAGAACAAGATGTTGATAACACTGTAGTAGGTAGTGGATTTGCTATTACAAAAATAATCTTTTTAGATATACACAAATTAAAATCAGATCCTCTTCAAACTTCTTATATTGATTTACCAAAAAGAGATAAAACTTAAGAAAGTGGTTGTTAATATTCAAAACAAAGATAATAAATGTTTTCGATGGTTGGTTCTTGCTCACTTACATCCTCCACAATGAAATCCTGAAAGAGTTGAGCATTATAAGAAATATGAGAATACATTAAATGTTTAAGATTTAAAGCTTCCAATGTCATTGAGAGATATTCCGAAATTTGAGAAAATCAATAATCTATCTATTAATGCATATGGATTAACGGATACAAACAAAGTTCAGATATTAAATATTTCAAACAACTATAAAAATGATGAAACACACATTGACCTTCTCTACTTTACTTCAAAGGAAAAATCAATGCTTTCATCAAAAATTTATCAAGATTAAACAAATCACAACTATACAAGAGAAAATGTAAAACGTATCCTTGTAAGAGATGTCTCAACTCCTTCCACACAAAAGAACGATTAAATCAACATTCGAAATATTGTAGTAATCAGAAATCAACCATAATCAATTTACCAAAACCAGGTTCAAACATATCATTCAAAGATTTTAACAAATCTATAAAACATCCGTTTGTGATATATGCTTATTTTGAAAGTATCCTTGAAAAGATAGATACTGTTTCTCCAAATCCAAATAAATCATACACAAGTAGATATCAAAAACATACTCCTTGTGGTTTCTGTTATTATATCAAATCATCTGTTGGTGATGAATACAAGTTAGAACCTTATAGAGGAGAAGATGCCTCAGAGGAGTTTGTAAGACGATTGGAAAAAGACTGTATCAGACTAAGAGAAATAATGGTTAAAACCTATAAACCAATGTTATTACAAAGGGAGAGAAAAGGAATTTAGAAAGAACAGTGTCTGCCATATATGTGAGGAGAAAATTGAGGGAGAGGTCAAGTTAGGGATCACTGTCATCTTACTGGTAAATATAGAGGTCCAGCTCATTCCCGTTGTAAACTTAATTGCAAGCCCCCAAACTTTATTCCTGTCTTTCTTCACAACAACCCTCACTATGACACATCTATTTATAAATGAACTTTCAAAGACATCAGGAGATATTTCTGCCATTCCCATCACAGATGAAAAATACATCTCATTCACAAAAACAATTCATACATCCCCCATAACCCATATCAGATTTCTTGACACATACAAGTTTATGGCAAGTCCATTATCTAACTTAGCATCAAATATTAAAAAGTTACCGAATCTTAAATCACATTTCTCAGATCAAGAAGAGATTTGTCCCTTATCACAAAATGGAATATTGTTGTGGGGTCGGGTCTCGGTGGTGAGCACGACCGCTAGATGGAGCAGTAGAGTCGGCTCCACCCGGAATTTAGGTCGTACCTTTCAGATAAATTCGAAAGGTCACTGGTCCCTTGTCAGACTGAAGATCGCCAATAGGTCGACCACGTGGGATAGGGTCAATTGCCAATTTCAATATACATAAATACCCATGTCGTTCAAACTACAGGGGAAATTCACCCTGGGCAGGATCTGCGCGATCCGGGCCGTTACCGAGCCGGATCCGAGTTGTACCCCGAGCGGAGAGTACCAGAATCCTGCCGGGCCAATTGCACGATGACGGCAGCAATGAGGCCTCCTATTTCCCGTTCGCAGCGCGGCAAACCAATGATATATAGGACAAGGACGAACTGGGACATTCAACAAGAGGGGAATTTATTTACAATAGTCGGGGGATGAGGGGAGCACGTAAGGGAAGAGTTATCCGACTAAGCAATGCAAATAATTTACAGCAAAAAGCACTTAACAATTCTACTTATCGACGGGGCCCACGGACACACACACACACACACACACACACACACACACACACACACACACACACACACACACACACACACACAGAAATGGACCCCGTCGGGTCTTTATTGAAGGCTTCCAGCTCAGAGAAAGGTGAGCTGGAGACCAGAGCTATCTTTGACCTGTCCACCTCGTGTGGTCTTCGATGTTCTGGATCGGTGGGACTTGAACCCGCAATCACGATGCCACTCCAAGTACCAGGGACGGAGGATGAAGGACGGACGCCAACCAGCGCGATGGAGGACAAGGCAGTGAGCGCCAGCGGGCAAGGCGAGGCGATCCGAGACGACCCGGCCGGCAAACCCCAATTGCTGCCTAATCAGATCGCGCCGATTAATTATTCACTGCCCATCCAGGGGGGAGGGGACTCCCTCTCGTAACCCACCCCCCCCCCTTACTGGACGGTTTTGGCACGTGTTCCACTCGTTTCCCCTGTGATTGGCCAAAAGGGGCACCAAGTCCGCTGATTGGACCGGGGGGCATGGTGGGCGACATGGAGGACCGCCCCTCAAACAGGAAGATGAGTAATATTGTCCTGCGTTGGCACCCCCAATGGCCGAAAGACTGCAAACTCGCTCACATCTCTCTGATTGGTCGAGAGAGACGCCAAGTGTTGTTGTAGAAAATGTAAAAGAAAACCCTGACTATCAAAATAACTCCGCAGCGCACGAATATTTAATCACTCATTAGACACAGGGGATGGATTCAAACTATACACATATAATTAACAAAATAACTGAGCTACGGGGACCTGTCTGTTGTGTGCTCATGGCTGCCAGATCCGTAACAATATATCCGTATGACTATATGGATTCATTTGAAAAGTTTAAAGAAACACAACTCCCTTCAAGGGAAAGTTTCTTTGGCAAGTTGAATAAAATGCATATTTCCGATAGAGATTATACACAAGCTAAAAAGGTTTGGGAGAAGATTAATATTAAGAATCTTGGAGAATATCATGATTTGTATCTTAAAAGTGATGTATTGTTATTGGCTGATGTGTTTGAAACTTTTACAACAGTCTGTCATAATAAAAATTGTTATGGATTCGACCCCGTTCACTATTACACAGCCCCGGGTTTGGCTTGGAGTGTTATGTTAAAAATGACAAAACAGAATTTGGAATTAATCAGTGATATAGATATGCTTTTAATGATAGAGAAGGCTAAAAGAGGAGGAATATGTCAAGTATGTTCCAAGAGATATGCTAAAACAAATAACAAATCTCTTCCTGATTATAATAAGAATGAAGACAACTCTTACCTGATGTATTATGATGCTAACAATTTGTATGGGTGGGCTATGTCTCAATCTTTACCTTATGGAAAACTTAAATGGGTTAAAGAAAAACATTGTGAAAAAGTTTTACTTGACATTGTTATCTCCTCTCAAAAAGAATTGGATGAAGCTGAAGTTGGATATTATTTTGAGGTTGATTTAAAATATCCAGAAGAACTTCATCACAAACATAAAGACCGACCTTATGCCCCTGATAAAGAAAGTATAAGAAAAGAATGGTTAAGTGATTACTAACAGTCATTTAATATAAAAGGTAAATCTCCAGAAAAACTACTTACTACATTAAATGATAAAGAAAGTTATGTTTTGCATCAAAGGAACTTGAGACAATATTTATGTGCTGGGTTGAGAGTGAGGAAAATTCAGCGGATTTTGAAATTTAAACAAAGTCATTGGTTAAAGAAGTGTATTGATTTTAATACAAAAATCAGAAGAGAAGCAAAAACAGATTTTGAGAAGGACTTTTATAAATTAATGAATAATGCTGTATTTGGAAAGACTATGGAAAATGTTAGGAATCGACAAAACATAAGACTTGCTCCATCTTGGAAACAGGCTTCAAAGTTAATTAATAGACCAAGTTTTTAACGAGCGGAGGTGTTTTCAGAGAACTTTTGTGCTATTCATTTAAAAAAGAGAGTATTGAAATGGATAAACCTATTTATATAGGAACATCAATTCTTGACTTGTCAAAGTCATTAATGTGTGACTATTACTATAATAATTTAAAATCAAAGTGTAAGGATAATGTGTCATTGTTATATATGGATACAGACAGTTTTATATTAGAATTTAAGACAAGTGATGTATATGAGGATATGATTGATAATATTGATATATATGATACAAGTAATTATAAGTCAGATGATGTGTTGTTTTCATCAAAGAATAAAAAGGTTATTGGTAAGTTTAAAGATGAATTGGGTGGGAAGGTCATAAGTGAATTTATAGGATTGAGATCAAAGTCTTATGCTTTTACATATATTGATAATAATAACATTGAAAGGTGTGATAAGAAGCGAAAGGGAATAAAGAAAATATAATCAAGGAAACAATAAACTTTAAACATTATTCCAACTGTTTAACCTTAAAGAAGGAAGAGTACAGAAAAATGAATACAATAAGAAGTTATAAACATCAACTATATGCAGAAGAGATAACTAAGAAAGCATTAGGAGCTTCTGATGATAAAATATATATTTTAGAGAATGGAATCAATAGTCTCCCTTCTGGTTATAAGTATAAGTGTTAAGATATTGGGTTGGGAAGTTTAACAGGCTACCGCCGTCTATTTACTGATTTATAAATGATAGAATCAAGCAATAACCAAACCAAAGAGTGGAGATGTAATCAGCCTTGGTATTTAAATGGGAAACATAAAGAATGTGAGAAATATCAAATAAGTCTTATTGACGAAATAACCGGGGTAAAAGTAGATAAAACAAAGAAGCGGATAAATTTAATTACAAATAAGTTGGAGGATGTAAAGAAAAAAAATATATCCTTGAATGGACTGAAAACTTTGATGGTAATCAATTGAACAATGAGAAAACAATTTACAGCAATAAGTGGTAAGCAATCTTACCACTTACAAAGCTTTTGTCCGTAGCCTGATGGAGTACTGCTCTCCCGTCTGGGCTGGTGCTCCTGCCTCCCACCTTTCTCGGCTTCACGCTGTCAAAACCAGGGCATTTAAGATCATCGGCATCTCCCGCAATGAAGCTGAGTCTTTGGGCCTCTCACTCAATCACCGCAGGTTGGTCGGTGGTCTTTCTGTCTTCTACCGACTCCTCTCCAGCCTTGCCCCCCCTGCTCTCTCTGCGATTTGTCCCCACCACATTTCCACAGGGCGCTCAAGGTCCGCCAGCAACCCCCTTCTGGTAAAACTACCAAAATCACGAATCACTGCTCATCTTCACTCTTTCATTCCTCTTTTTTCCCGCCTTTGGAATAAACTTCCTCACTCTATTCTTTCCCATTCTTCCCTCCAGGCTTTCAAAACAGCTGTTCACCACCACCTCTTATCTTCCCCCATCCAAATCCTCGATCTTTTCTACCCCCGATAATCCACCCAAGCCCACTTCCTTCATTTCTCCTACTTTCCTTCCTGAAAGTTCCTGAAATGTCCATCTTCTCTTCGCCATGTTCCCCGTCCCATCCCCATCCCTCTCCCTTCCACAGTTCACCTAATGTGTCTGTTCCCCACTGTTTTGTCCCTTCCACTCCCACCCCTCTTGTCTCATGCCTCCTTGCTGTGAGTTGTGTGTTAGCTCTCATACGAGCCTCGACCAAGGTATAAAAAAAAAAAAAATCTCAAAATGATATGTGGCTCAGGAGGTGGTCAAACAAGAGCATTAAGAGAAGTTTATCATTTCATCTCTGCTCAACAAAGACACATAAACCAAGAACCAAGTTCCAAAGTAATCTTTGTGAATATACTCGATGGTGATGAATGTAATCGAAAAATTAAGTTATTCCCCAAAGTAGAACATGGACAAATATTCATTGGTTCGCTCTTTGAATGGAATGAAAATATGAATGGAAAGAAGTGCTTTATTCAGTAAGTCTCAATTTTACATTTGCTTGTATGGGAGGGAAGGGGATAAATGAGTCTCCTATTTTGGGCTTTTGCTTGTATGAGAGGGTTGGGGATCCATCTCAATTTTACATTTGCTGGTATGGGAAGGAGAGGAAATCAGTCTCCTATTTTACATTTGCTTGTATGGGAGGGAAGGGAATCAGTCTCAATTTTACATTTGCTTATATGGGAGGGGGAGAAAATCAGTCTCCTATTTTGGGCTTTTGGGGCTTAAGTTAGAAAGTTTTTCCCTTTTCCCCCATTCATTTGAATGGCTGCCTCAGAAGCCCCATTTATCCTCTACTCAGGATGGAAAAAGACACAACATGAGGTTTAACCAGTCCTTAGACCATACTTCCATGTGAGAAATGAACTGAGCACTCAGAGTGACCTGATCTTCAAGGGAGAAGGAGTTCTGATTCCCAAGTCAAGAAGGAAGGACATAGTGGAATGAGTTCACTCGTGGGAGTGAACAGATGTGCACGAAGAGCCAGAGAATACATTTACAGGCCCAGAATGAACGCTGCGAATAAGGACTTTGTTCAGAAGTGCGAGACCTGCAGGTCTGAGAGCGAAACCAGGCAAAGGAAACACTTCAACCCCATGACATTCCAGAGCAGCCATGGGCAAAAGTGGGAGCAGCCCTTTTCCACTTGGAGGGAAAAATGTACTTCGTAACAGTGGACTACCTCTCAAGTTTCTGGGAGATTGACTTCCTTGAAAACATCCACTCATCAACCATCATTCGTAAATTTAAAGGACAATTTGCGAGATATGGAATCCCACACATCCTGATCACAGATAATGGGCCATAGTTCACAGCAGAGGAGTTTGTGATGTTCTCAAATAAATGGCAGTTTGATCACGATACATCATCACCTCATTTTCCTCAGAGCAATGGAAAGGCCGAGAATGCTGTGAAGATTGCAAAGTCACTGCTGAGGAATGCAAAGGCAGCAAATTCAGATACTTACTTGAGCATGCCTGCCTTCCGCAACGCTCCTACAAAAGAAATGTCCTGTGCAAAGACTGATGAACAGATGAACCAGGACCTTATTTCCAATTTCTGAAAAGTTCCTGAAACAAGAGGTGCAGAAAGGCATGGGAGGTCGATTCAGATCAAATAAAAGCACACAGGCATACAACTATTCCAGAGGTGCCAAAGACCTACTACCACTGAGAGTTGGAGACACAGTAAGGGTGAGGCCAACATCGGATAGACATTAGACATGGCAAAACTCAGAAGTAACTGAGCAAGCCTCGCAACCACGTTCGTATGAAGTGATGACCGAGGAGGGCGCTAGGTACAGGAGAAACAGAAGACATCTGAGAAATATGGGTGAAACGGCTCGGCAGACTGAAGCAGATGTTGGGATATCAGAGGTTTCGCCACAGACCCGGCAGAATGACAACATGGCAGATCGACAGGGGGCCTCCAGAGGACAACAGCCGTGACAACGAGATCGGGAAGAGAAGTTCGTGAACCCAAGTACCTCATGAATTACGTGCAACAGTGAAGAAAATGTGGACGTTAATTGTGGAAAGTAAAGTTATCATACTATGTAGTAATTTGTAGTGAATATGAATTTAGTATTTGTTAAATGCTTACGGCTCTTGATGCAGTGAACAATTTTCAACGAATTATGAAAGCTGGGATGTCAGAGAGGTAGCGCCAGGGGGCACTAGAGAGAGAGAGAGAGAGAGAGAGAGAGAGAGAGAGAGAGAGAGAGAGAGAGAGAGAGAGAGAGAGAGAGAGAGAGTGTGTGTGTGTGTGTGTGTGTGTGTGTGTGTGTGTGTGTGTGTGTGTGTGTGTGTGTGTGTGTGTGTGTGTGTGTGTGTGTGTGAGACGAGGTCGGTATGGTCTCCATCGGGCAGAGCAGTGTGAACCGGCGAATATAGATTGCTCCGTGTATGTGAACTGAGCTAAGTTTCCACTAGTCTTCTATTGAGAAAGGCGAGGAATCTTCTCGGGGGGAGCAGCATCATCGAATAAGTGTTTCAAGCTAGATGCTAGCAGGTTCAACAAGTGAGTTGGCAAAGTCTTATCCTTATCTCAAATATAAACTGCTTCACCATTGTGGGACCAGGAATCAAGTGTGACACGTGGTCAGGATCAATGCTGCAATAACCGACATAAGTCACATATATCCTGGTCTCACAACAGTGTTCAGGAGTAAACGGTGTAGTTGTTTCAGATTCACTTCGAGTTTGACAGTTTGCCGTTCTCATCTGAGCAGAGAGCTCAAAGATCCCAGGATCCCAGATTCAAACTCTTACAATGTACTTTGTTCACTGTTCAATCATTCATTACCTTCGCATTCTGCGAAAGGTTATGTTTTGGTCGGTGTGTATTTATTTATTTATTTATTTATTTGTAATCTTGTGATTCGTATAACTCAAAAAAGTATTCAACCGAATTGCATAAAATTTAGTGGGATGATTGGTTATTAGCCAGGAAGCATTCGATTAGATTTTGGGATCGTTCGGGTCAAAGGTCAAGGTCAAGGTCACGAAAAGGTCAAAATCGTCTTTTTACGATAACACGGTCAATTTTTATTCATTTTGCATGCAACTAACGCTAAAATGTTCAGAATTCAACGCCTCATCTTGTGATATGCAATATGACACAATGACGCCCATACTCTTGTTACCGGTTAGGGGTCAAAGGTCAGGGGGTCACGACCTTGAAAAATATGCGGTTTTTGTCATAACGCGGTCACTTCTTGTCCACTTTACATGAACCCAGCACCAAAATGTTCAGAATTTAATGCCCAATCTTGTGACACAATGACGTCATAACACATGTCACCGGTTGGGGTAAAATGTTGGGGGGGGGGGTCACGCCCTTGAAAAATATGCGGTTTTCGGCATAACTCAGTCAATTCTTATTCGATTTGCATGAAACCAGCATCAAACAAGATTACCTTCTCTTGTTGAAACGTTGTATTCACCGAGCTTGCGAGTGAAGACTCGCCAAAACGACGTGAGTTGATTGTTGTTAAGTCCGTAGCCCCGGAAAGTCGGGGGTGGGGGGGTCATGACATTATAGATATGTGGTTTGTGTCATAAGACCATTCATATGAAACCAGTTCCCCACACTCATACCAAGAACAAAAAAAGTAGTGGCGGCGAAGGTATATGCCTGGTGTTGGCTTAATGGTTAGGGTGGTGGGCTTAGGATCCGAGTATCCTGAGTTCAAATCCCACTCGGCTGTTGAATTAATACCAGGTGGGGTTGACTCTGCCTGTCATCCTTCCGAGGTCGGCAAAATGAGTGCCAGCATGCTGGTATCCTGTGTCGGAGTGGCGACCCGTCCAGGATTGTGCCCAATAGCCAAGGAGACTGCTTCGGCAGCACCAACGCTCTGCACAGAGTATGGTCCCAGTGGATGGCGAAGGTATGCGCTCTATGAGTGCCCGTTCTAGTTCATTCATGTGAAACACGCAAATGCTGGTTTGCATCATTTTTTTGTAGTGTGACTATGCTGCTGATGTAGTAGCTCCTCCTGTTGGTTAAAGCAGGAATTTGGAATTTGCTCATGGTGATACTGATAACCCATCTCCATAATCCGACAGTTTTATCGTCGGGTGTGAATCGAACCCAGGCGAGACAGCTCAAAGGTGTCTATCATTGCACAATCCTGTTGGATAAAGTACAATGTTGATTTGTCCATTGTCTCATAGTGTTCTTGCGATTCATGTAAAAGTTTGCTGATGCCTCATAATGTCCTTGTTATGGATCTGATCGATGTATAAGCTCCACCATGAGCCAAATATCACTTCGGTTAGGTTGTGCACCATGTTCTGGACAGAGCATCAGTTCTACCAAAGCAGTTTCTTGTCAAGGGTAAAAATCCACGACAGGTCACCACTCCGATGCAGGTTACTCAACTGGGGGTGGAGGAATTTGTAATTTGTTCAGGGTGTCGGTGATTGCTCTTCCTACTCTTCGCAAAGGACACCATGTAATCTTTAACATCCGCTGAGTGGAACATCTTGATATAAACCATTCTTTAATTGGAAATATCTTATCTATTTCCCCAAGACATAATATTCACAGTGAAAAATCTTCCTGGTGCTCCAAGTCGTTGTAGAGAGGATGAACTTCCCACTTGAACAGTTCAATACACAGCTGAATATCCATTCAATGCTATAAACAAAATGAGGAAAAGGTACTTATTCACAGTTTGAAAACATGAATACTGTCAGACCCCGCTATTGGCGGAATCACTATTTGCAGACCTCACATATTTGCGGTTTATAAAATGCAACCTGCTTTGAGATTTGCAGCCCTGTGCTTTGCATTTTTGCGGGGTGGGGGGGGCTCGCATCTTCACAATTTTTCACAGGCGTTTTCGCAGTTTTTTCACGGGTTTAAAAAAGTAAAAAAAAATTTGCATTTTTGTGGGTTTTTCGCGTTTTCGCATTTTCTTTCTTGTATTTGCGGGGTTTTTTGCTGACGGAACCGCCGGTTTTTTTGTGGTTTCTAGTTTTATAATCGTTTTCCAGTTGTATTTTTTTCATGTAATCACATTTTTTCACAGAATTTTTTATTTTCTTTCATGAATCACAAACCATCAGGAACCTAACCCCCCTTTTTCCATTGAAACAATGCCCTGACATTCACGGATTCAACCTTTGCAGCATTTTTCAGGAACTTATCCCTCGTGAATTGTAGGGTCCCACAGTATATATTTACCTTGTCAGTGAGTCTCTTATCATTGTAATGTTACACGCTGGCGGACTTTTTATTACAAATGCAAGAATGGCTGATTTTGCACGAATACCCCTTCTCCCTTCTCCTCATATACTAAATACCTGTCCCATGATCTTCCCTCCCATTACGCCTATCTCTTCTCAACCTCCTTTCCTTTCTCTCATAATTCCTGCCACACCCTCTTTCCCTTCTTTCTCTTTCTTATTTTCCAAGTGTAGTTTCCCATTTTTAGTTCACCGCCACAAATGTGCACAAAATAACAAGATTGCCTTCATTGGATAGTGGAGATACTATACCTTTGTCAGATAAATACATTTTCCTTTAAAATAAGATGTTACTGCATCTGGTGAGGAATTGACGTGATCTAGATTACAAAAAGGTGATCTGATGTGGGAACACGCCATCTTTGGAGTGAACAGAAAAACCAACTGTCTGATCTTCACTGAGCATGTTAACGACTCAATAGTGTGTGTCATCGTAGTAGGCTTTTGCCGCTGTACAGAAGATAAATTCCAGATTCTGCACATGGGTTCAATATAGTGTTGACAACCTTGCATCATTAAGACCATTTCTGGTCCGTAGCTGCCAACACCATTAGGCTGTATGAAAATTAACCTTTCAAAGAGAATTTTTTTTTAGTATAGCAGAGTCGAGGCTCAGGGAACACAAAGCATAATCATAACATGTTGTGACATTCATTTGACAATCACATAAACACATGCAAATAATATTATATGTACAGCACATGCAGTAAATATATATATATATATATATATATATATATATATATATATATATATATATATATATATATATATATATATATACATAAAGATAGAGATATACATATGTGAGAGAGAAAGCACACTGAGCATTAAAAGGAAAAGAAAACAACCTATTATTGGGCCTGAGGTTTTGGGAGCTGTCGAGCTTCCATCCTCAGAGGCAGTTATGAAAACGGTTTACATTTTAAAATTCAGTTTGTGTTATTATTGTCCTGTGTGCACATGTCTGAGTGCCTGATTGGCTGTTATTCCACCAATGGGGAAATGATGTTTTACTCCGTTTGATGTTAAACTGATGTTGACCATGTAATCTTTGTCTGTTTGACAGAGTCGCCAGGTCGAAGCCTCTGTGATGGAGATGATGTTTTGGTGTTGGACTGTGTCCAATGGGGATCGGAGGAGTGCTAGTCACACTCCACATGTTTCGATTTACCCGCCGATCACATCACGTTCCTTCTGATTGAATGGAACGCAGACACGTTCTCTCACACGCAGACGTGGTTGAAATTGCTGATCATACGCGGACGTGGTTGAAATCGCTGATCACACGCGGATGTGGTTGAAATCGCCGATCCTACGTGGACGTGGTTGAAATCGCTGATCACACGCGGACGTGGTTGAAATCGCCGATCCTACGTGGACGTGGTTGAAATCGCTGATCACACGCGGACGTGGTTGAAATCGCCGATCCCACGCGGGTGTGGTTGAAATCACCGATCCCACGTGGACGTGGTTGAAATCGCCGATCCCACGCTGATCTGGTTGAAATCGCCGATCCCGTCAAGGCAATAGTTCGCACCAACGGCACTTTGCCGCTTTCAAGGAGGACGTGATGGTATTGCTGGTGTGAAGATGTTTGTTTGTTTAAAATAAAAGATAGAGAAAGAATAACGGATAACTCAACAATGCACAGCCCAGCACATGAATAAATCCCGTTATACATTGGTGGGGAAATCTAACCTGGAACACACACTTATCGAAATAATTGATCTTCGGGGAACCTGAATGGTGTTCTGTGAATTTCCACAACCGTAACAATATATATATATATATATATATATATATATATATATATATACATACAAACATACATACATATATATATATATATATATATATATATATATATATATATATATATATATATATATATATATATATATATATATATATATATATATATATATATATATATATATATATATATATATATATATATATATATATATATATATATATATATATATATATATATATATATATATATATATATACATATATAAATATATATGTATATATATATATATATATATATATATATATATATATATATATATATATATATATATATATGTATATATATATATATATATATATATATATATATATATATATATATATATATATAAATATATATGTATATATATATATATAAATATATATGTATATATATATATATATATATATATATATATATATATATATATATATATATATATATAAAATATATATATATATATTTTATTTATATATATATATATATATATATATATATATATATATATATATATATATATTTCTATACATGTCAGGCCAACCCCAATGTTTCCGCAAGATGACGCTGAGCCAGCCCCCGTCCTGTTCCCACGGTGGGATGGGGTGTGGAGCTCCTCCCCTCTCCCTAAACATGCTGGCATCTGATTCAGGCCTGGCCAACCTACTGTGTGGGTCTCGGGGTTGTGGGAGCGTTCCACGATCCAGAGGATTGGTGCTTGAGGATCGGCTCTTATATTAATTTTTACTTCCTGTCGGTGTGAGAACCTCCAAATCTGAGTGTATACACTACCAGTGTGTGCAACAATAATACACATAATTCGAAAATGCGTGAATATCAATATTTGTATACCTCCATATGCACCAAAGCACTCTTAAATGAGGTATAGTTCAGCATTAACCATTTGTGGTTGTGACATTTATCCCATTCAGACACAATCACCCAACTTTCATTTTAGTGAGAGATCACCAACATCGTGAAAAAATTCCAAAATTCTTGCACTGACTATTTCTTAGAAGGCAAAAAAAAAAAAACACCTAGTATACATCTTACCGTGATACTGCTTTGGCAGCACTGAACCTGTCTTCTGTTTTCTGGCAGAGAATTAGGGACAGACAGTCCTTAAGATCTGCATGTGCCCAAACTCTTAAACTATTTGGTGTAGACCATTATGTAATTTTACAATGACTTTACTGCATCCTTGGAACTAATGTTTTTTTTTTACCATTAGACTAAATTACAAAACTTGGGTTGGTTGAATTTTTTTCAATAACCCCGATGGCAGTGTCCTCCACTCATGAGCTGGTGTATTGATAATAGGTAGTATATGGTCTTGATTAAGGTGAAGTTTGTCACCACTTCTGACGTGCACACAAGATAATTGTATGCCAGCCAGACCGGTACTCCTTCTGCTATCTCCACTGAACTGAGCCACTGAGAATACCATGCAAGTAGTCATGCAAGGTCAACATGAACGACAACTTTATCTTGATACTGACCAGTTTGAAGTTTTCATATTGTGGACTTTTACTGGGTTGGAGTTTCCAGTAATCGTGCAGGACTACTTTTCAGTGACTGTGATGGGGACATTTTGCAGGGTTGCTCACGCTTTGTCATCCAGTTTCAATGGTTCAGCCGTAGTCTCACATTCTGATACATCTGGAGGGACCCATTGGCAAATTGCAACGGCAGTCCCATGGAACGGGTTGCTTCCATCAGCTGTGTCGGCTTTGGCATCACAGTTATAAGCTGAACACCTATTTGGAAACTTCTTCAATAGTCTTGGAGGCTCATATCCACCATTGAAATTTTCAAATCCAGGATAGCCACAATAGTGTTTAATTAGAAATATGGAACCAACCCTAGTTCTGCTATTTAAGGTATGAGGATACCAAAAAACAGACAGATAGACCATGTTGAAAACACAACCTCCGTCCACCTTAGGTGGCGGAGGTAATTTTAAGCTTTTTGTACAATTATAATATTTCTTATTGTTGGTGTTGTTAAAGTCCAATGTTTAAAGTATTAGGTATGGTTCCCAATGATTAAATAAATGAGAACAATAATGCGAATTTAATAAAGCACATAAACCATCTCACTTTCTCCATTAGGGATTATCTACACAAATTGTGTTTCCTGATACATTTTTCGAAGTCATTTTCCAAATGAGGCTGTCTTGCAATTGAAAAAGAGTGTAATAGCATTTTGATAAAGAGTTTCAAGAACTAACTTGAGAGGCAACGGCTGGCGAAGCATGAAGTTAATCAAAGGAACTCAAGCCAGACGTTTTTCATGTCGATGCCTCCACTTTCCATGCTTTCAAGCTTGAGAGTGCTGGTTCATTTGAAGGCACTCTGAGTGATGTTTTCACTTGTTCTCCATTTGCATTCTTTGTTCAAAATTACTCTTCATTTCTTCAATTTCTTTTTACAGGTCTGGGGTCCATTAAATGAGGCCGTAAAAATATGTAAAATAAAATATCGCAACTACACAAGTGTTCGGTTGCTCTGCTTGGCCACAAGGCATGACCGACTCGCAAAGAAGTCGGTTTCTATTCCTAGTGTTGAACTGCAGTTGTGTTTTTTTTTATGAGATGAACATCGGTGAGTGGAAGGCTGCACGAGTGACCATAAAACAAACATGTTGAGAATTCAGCTGATGCCATGGAATGTAAAAGTGGATTTATCGTGAAGCCTTCCAGGAGACCTCTGGCTTTTCCGTCACGAGGAGCCATTTTTCTTGAGGACCACCCACGGCCCTCGGAGAATGGGTAATTGCTGAGGATTGATATCTTACTTTCCAGTTGAGGATGGCCAAGCAGATAGGTGTAGCACCCTAGTGCACAAAACGGCTTTCAAGCTCCACCATAAAGATGTAGCTTGCTTGATGGAAAGGGTTTGTGCAAGTGTTTTCTTTGTACCAGTTAATTCAATTCATGATAATGGAAAATGCTCCTTGAAATCCCTCAGGAAATATTTAGCAAATGCATGCACTTTTTCAATTCATTTTTATTTCACAAGAAGCAGCACGCTTTCATGGTAAATGCAAGATTTTCAGCAGCTGACAACTTTTTTGTATTGCAGAATAAACATTTAGGGAGACAGCTACATGGGGGGGGGGGGGGGGAATGAAGAAAATTTTCCAAAGGAAAATGCAAGACATAAGGGAAGGTGCAGCAAGATTTCCCTGGCAAGAAAAGGTGTGATGATGATGATATATTGTGATGGTTCTGGGAACCGAGACTGCCGAGGCAATGGCACAGAACATGTTGCAGTACTCGAGGAAGTTATTTCATTATTGCATGTTCCAGGTGGGGTTCTCCCTTTTGTCTGATTGGTTACAAAGGGAATATGGGTTATGAGGGATTAGTTGAGTTTTCCCCACTTTTCCCCCATCTTCTACTTATATCTTTTACCACATACATGATAAGCACTCACTGCTAACCAGCCCATTTGTCAATGCAAGACAAAACTACATTTGAATCTGTCCACCAGAATCAAACTGTCACTTACACCACAACACACTATTTATAGCAAGTCCCTCTCAATACCAGTGATAACCACCCTGCCAGCTTCAAACACACATCAAACTTTATTTCCATCTCACTCAAAACCCACCATTCAAGCTCGCCTTTTGAGCTTTCACCCACAGCACACATCGACATTGCCTGACAGTGCTGCTTCAACAATGACTACACCAACTTCCATACGCCTCACGAATGCAACCACCTTCCTGTACCTCCAAGTTATCTCACCTTGCCAAAGGACACCTTTGGATCATGCTTGCACCCAAGCCAAGCACCACCACAAACAGATGATTACACATGTGCACAAGCTCACCATTCCATTATGTTCCTGTCCCAGCAAAGGCTACCTTGTTATCCAGCATGCCACTCACGCCCTTCCCAGGCATACCGACGGCAAATGGCGACCACTGAATGATGGCCCCATGTTAAGTTGAGAGCTCGTGCTTGTGGCACATCCCGGGATGTACTTAGGATGCTTCCAAACTAGCAAGCTCGCAGAGAGGGTGATGCCACACCGGAGCATGTCTGGGCTAATGAGCATGCTGTGCTCGGAGCCAAGAAGGCAGCACATGACCTTGCCCCCAGCAACCACACCTACAAGTGGCAAGGAATCCACTCTGACCCCCATCAAGCTCCACCCCTCCCGAGATGGTGAAATAGCAGAGATGGTTCTAAGATAGTTTGAAGGGTGTTCGCTGGTTTGTAAGCTGGTTGCTGGTGGCTCGTGAGAGGAACGTTGGGGGAGCGAGCTGTCCGAGCACCACAGTAGTGTGGAGAAGAGGCCAGACCAGCAATGTCATACATTGGATGGTGTTATTTCACACATATTCTTTCTCTCTTCTAACTTATCTATGGTGGATGCAGAGAGAGAGAGAGAGAGAGAGAGAGAGAGAGAGAGAGAGAGAGAGAGAGAGAGAGAGAGAGAGAGAGAGAGAGAGAGAGAGAGAGAGAGAGAGAGAGAGAGAGAGAGAGAGAGAGAGAGAGAGATTAATTAGTGAGGGCAATGCCCAACTAAATGTTCTTTTCAGTGTGACTCCTGACTCACACCCTGTCCATTCTTCATCTAAAGCAAGGACACCACACCCCGCTCACACCTTTTCAACGCGCACCTCGACAACCCCTTTATACCTCATTTCCCCCCACCCTCACCTTCTCTGAATTTTGGCCCAGCACGGGCTTGTATGTTTGTAGCAGGTAAGTAAGGAGGACACCAATGCCTCAACTTCTCTTATCCTCTCACTGACTACCCTTCCGCAGAATGACCCTGATGGCACCTGTAATGTTAACATAAGTAAAATTGTATAGGCCAGATAGATCAGGGTAATGCTGCTCTGTCCCTTGGCTATTGCATGGATGTCTTTTTCCACACCACACAAATGCTGTATGTCCCTGTTGTACAGATGCCCCGTGAATAAAATCCTGTCTTCACTGTGCCACATGGTTTTCCTCACTCTCCACCTTGTAAATATACTCCTGTTAACTGTTCATGTTAACCTGCTCGGAGTGTCCTTTCCTCCATTTGTCCAACACAGTCCGCATTATTGTTAGACGAAAAGTTTTACCCCACATGATTTGCTCTTATTAGCGAGTGTGGACCCAAGGTTCTCGCTCTGCCATACCTAAATATTAACAGCTTAACCTAAATAACAGCTAAATTAACATACCTAAATAACAGATGGGTAAGTATGAACAGCTCATCTATTTATGATTTGTGAATGTCCTTTCAGCTGTGGCAGAACTCTGAGAAGGGCTTAAAACAACAAAGGGCTAACCTTAGTAGCTATTGTTGGTTGCATTATACAGCTTTCTTCAGCGAGAAGAGCAAGGGAGGAGTCAATGTATTTATATATGTCGTAGCTACTTGGGTTAATTGATAAGGAGAGAGGTAATCGGTTATTTCCTCCAATTACATGTGAGAGATGAGGGTGGGTCTTACTTTATCATTTATATATTGACTGCTTCTTAAATTTACAGGTCGCACATGCTTGGGAGCCTCGATGGTAAGCATTGCTGTCTGTGCTGTTGCTGATAATTCGCCAATAAGCGATGAAACCAATCTGGCAGCTGAAGGGGTGTGTAGCATTGGGATTCTCATGTGTGTACTATGTGTGAATGTCTGTACAGCTGGGGAGGAACTCTGGGAAGGGTTTGAAACAGCAAAGCACTTACCTTGTGCGTAGGCCTTCTTTGTTGCTTTATGCAGCTTCTTCGGCTAGAAGAGCATGGGAGGAGTAGGTGTGTGTGTGTGTGTGTGTGTGTGTGTGTGTGTCTGTGTGTGTCTGTGTGTGTGTGTGTGTGTGTGTGTGTGTGTGTGTGTGTGTGTGTGTGTGTGTGTGTGTGTGTGTGTGTGTGTGTGTGTGTGTGTGTGTGTGTGTGTGTGTGTGTGTGTGTGTGTGTATATATATATATGTGTATATATATATATATATATATATATATATATATATATATGTGTATATATATATATATATATATATATATATATATATATACAGTAAGTCCTCGCTAACCGGAAGTTCGCATATGGTAGTTTCGATTATTCGTAATTTAGTTTTAATGACTAATTTTTCAATTATCGCAAACATTTTATGCCGATCGTAATGTCATTGCAAGGAAAATAGCAAAAAAAAGTTTCAAACTTCCTGCAAAAAACAACAATCACACAGGATGCGCATAAACACACTTTCACTTTACTGCGCATGTACTGTATGCTGTACTGTACGTATTCTCTTCATGCTCGCCTGCATACCTTCCAGTATGAATCCCAAGCGACCCGCAAGTCTTTTGCCGAGCACACCTCGTTTCAAGAAGCAACGAAAGGCTGTCACATTGAAGGTGAAATTGGATATAATTAAAAGACATGAACGAGGTGAAGGGACAACAGAAATCGGCCGCGCGCAGCAATCGCTGCATCGACTGTACATTCGATCGTTCAAAGTTCGGCAAAGATTAAGAAAATATCACAGATTGCGACCAGTTCGAGTGCAACGACACTAACGAGAATGAGAGATGGTGCCATGCACAACATGGAGCGTTTATTGTGTGTGTGGATAGAAGATCAAACTAAACGTCGCATGCCTTTATCTCTTGCTGTGAAACAAGAAAAAGCGCGAAGTTTGTGGAACGATTTAAAGAAGAAACAAGAAGCTGAAGGAAAGGGTGAAGGCGCAGAGACCTTCACAGCTAGCCGAGGCTGGTTCATGAGGTTTTGTCATCGCGCCAACCTCCACAACCTGAAGTGTAGCGGTGAGGCAGCAAGTGCGGACCATGCTGCCGCATCAGAGTTTCCAGCAAAGTTGAAGAAGATGATTGAGGAGGGGGGTTACTCACCGAAGCAAGTCTACAATATTGACGAAACCGGATTGTTTTGGAAAAGAATGCCCTCCCGTACATACATCGCACGAGAAGAAAAGACTGCTCCAGGGTTTAAAGCAGCAAAGGACAGGCTGACCTTATTACTCGGTGGAAATGCAGAAGGGGATGTAAAACTCAAGCCGCTTCTTGTTTACGTTTCTGAAAACCCACGAGCGCTAAAGGGTTGCCTCAAGCCACAACTTCCCGTAATATGGCGGTCAAATACAAAGGCTTGGATGACTGGGGCATTGACCCACGATTACGTGATCAATTACTTCTCCAATCATGTTGAGAAGTACTCCAAGGAGAACAACATTGACAACAAATCTTTGCTGCTTGTAGACAATGCTCCTGCCCATCCTCAGCAAATGGAAGACTGGTGTGAAAACGTTGCAGGTAGTATTTTTACCACCAAATACTACCTCACTTTTACAGCCTATGGATCAGGGAGTTATTGCTGCTTTTAAAGCCTATTATGTTAAGCATACCATGCTGCAGCTTATCAAAAAAACTGATAAGGACAAGCTATCAATCAAGGAGTTTTGGCGAACATACAACATAAAAATGGCTTTGGAAAACATTAAGGATTCATGGGCGGAGGTGAGTGCCTCCACAATGAACGCTGTGTGGAAGAAAGTGTGGCCTGAGTGTGTCCACAATTTCACGGGGTTTGCTGATGTTCCGTTGATTACAAGTCAAATTGTACACCTGGCGCAGGAGGCTGGTTTTGAAGAGGTTGACGAAGAGGACGTGGATGACTTACTGGAGTCTCATGCAGAACCCTTAAGCAATGAAGATCTTATGGAGTTGGAACAGCAGTGGGCTCTTGAGGAAGAAGAAGATGCTGTGACACCTTCATCCGAGCATCTCACCATGAAAAACCTCAGCCAAATCCTCAGCTCGTTTGAAAATGCCATAGAATTTGTTATCGAGCAAGATCCAAATCTTAAAAGGAGCACTGATTTTAGCCATGTTGTTAATGATGCCCTTTGTTGCTACAAGGAACTTTATGCAGCAAAGAAAAAGAAAGCCATCCAGCCCACTTCCATGCATTTTTCAAGCCAAAAGATGCAGCACCAACTCCATCCACCATCCAGGATGCTCCTTCAACCAGCTGCCAAGAGACCATTCCCACTGGTGAAGAAAGTGACAGCACAGTGTCAAGTGAAGAGGGGGACGATTCTGCCACTCCGCAAGTGTGACTTGTCCACCGCAATCAACTCCGTTGCTCCAGCCTCGGGGTAAGTCTCGACGACTCGAGGAGTGCGTTTTGTTTATTTGTGTTTATGTCCAAAAGATTTCGAGCCAAAAACACATCCCCCCTTTAACACATTGG
>NC_140974.1:15144563-15177063 GCF_056783735.1 Eptatretus burgeri
TGTTTTGATCGCTGTGTATTTATTTATTTATTTATTTATTTGTGAATATGTGTTTGTTTGTTTGTTTGCTTGTTTGTTATTCGCATAACTCCAAAAGTATTGAACTGAATCGCGGCAAATTTGGTGGGATGATTGGTTATTATCCGAGGACCATTTGATTAGATTTTGGGAGCGATCAGGTCAAAGGTCAAGGTCAAGGTCATGAAAAGGTCAACATCGTCTTTTTACCATAGCGCGGTCAATTTGTATCCAATTTGCATGCAACTAATGCCAAAATGTTCAGAATTCAATGCCCCATCTTGTGATATGTGACATGACACAATGACGTAATAACCCTTATTAGCGGTTGGGAGTCAAATGTCAGGGGGGGTCACGACATTGCAAAATGTGTGGTTTTAGTCATAACACGGTCAATTCTTATCCGATTTGCATGAAACCAACACCAAAATGTTGACTGTTCTGTTCCCCACACTCTAATACCAATTACAAAATTAAGAGTACAAAGGTCAAGGTCGAGGTCATGAAAAGGTCAAAATCGTCATTTTGCCATAGTGCGGTCGATTTTTATCGAATTTGCATGCAACCAATGCCAAAATGTTGTGAATTCAATGCCCAATCTTGTGATATATGATATGACACAATGACGTCATTACCTTTGTTTGCGATTTGGGTCAAAGGTCAGGGGAGTCAACGACCTTTATTATCATAACGCAGTCAATTCTTATACAATTTGCATGTAAGTGGATTCAAAATGTTTAGAATTCAATTCCCTATCCTGTGATGTATAATATTTGATTTCTTATAATGTGACCAGTTGTCATCAGATTGACTTGACACCGACACCCAAAAAGGTCAGGGAGTTCATGCAGAAATTGTACAATCTATGTGAATCAGTGTCAAACAGCAGGAAATTTAATGTTTTTAAGCCATCATAACACATATGAGATGGCAGATTTGGTATGGGATTAAATACCCTCACAATCAACGGTTTCCTTGGGGGGGGGGGGGGAAATGTAGCATTGGCGAAGGTATGCGCTCGACTGAGTGCCCGTTCCAGTTAATAATTGTCTTGCAGAATATTAATTTTCGTAATTAATTAATTTTTGATTTTGTTTTGCAGGTTATTTCTGCGAGTTTGGAAAGTTACTGAATTTGCACCAAATTGAACCATGAATTACCTTTTCAATGAATCAATGCATTGCGGCCCGAAAACATTACTACAAATGTAATGAACAACCAACGATGGCAGCATGCCGTTGAGCACAGGAATTCGATATTAACCCACCTCAGGGAAAAAACATACGATCGATTGTCCAGAAATTTGAAGCAACAGGGTCGATAGCCACTGCAAAGAAGTCCGGTCGTCCGAAAACGGCAGCGAATGTAGCTAAGGCTGAAGAAGCCATCAGAAGACTGGAACAAAGTCCGCAAAAGTCAACTCGCCGTTTATCTGCAGAGTTGGAAGTGAGCCAATCAAGTGTTATCCGTATCCTTCACCAGAAAAAAAAGGAAACCTTACTTTCCATGCTTACTGCATGCCCTTCATGATGGAAATGATGACCGCCGTCTTCAATTTTGCGGAGTTCTTAGCTAAACTTCATGAAGAGGACACAATGCTAGACAACATCTGGTGGTCAGATAAGGCATGTTTTAAGCTTAATGGCACAATTAACAGACACTATTGTGTCTACTGGGCTGCGAATAACCTAAGAGAGGCAGTTGAGAAGGAGGTAAATTTACCTGTAGTGACAGTTTGGGCAGCCATATCTCCATTAGGGATAATTGGACCCTTTTTCTTTGAGGGATCTGTCACTGCAGAAATTTACCTGGATATGCTGCAAACCTTCTTTTGGCCCAGGGTACAAGATCAGGACTGCTATTTCCAGCATGATGGAGCTCCACCTCATTATGGACATTATGTTCATCAGTGGCTTGATGAAAACTTTCCCAGAAAGTGGATCGGCCGCCGCGGTCCGATCGAGTGGCCGGCACGCTCCCCAGACCTTACACCTCCAGATTTGTTTCTTTGGGGGCTCATGAAAGACCTTGTTTATCGTGAAAAGCCTTGTACCTTTCAGGAATTGAAGGATCAAATCACTGCAAAGTTTGAGGAAATTGATATCAAACTCTGCAGACGTGTGTGCCGCTCTGTGCCTGCTCGGCTGCAATTGTGCATCGATCACGAGGGAGGGCACTTTGAAAATAGCAAGTAAAACAGCTTGGTGCAGTTCCGTAATAATTTTTTCTTGAATAAATGGTGAGATAAACATGTCATTCATTTATTTCTACCTTCTTATACACTGTAATACAAATAGCAAACAAACAATCAACTGACAGAAATCGGGTGCTACTTCTGACTCACCCTGTATATCCATACTGTTATGTATATATATATATATATATATATATATATATATATATATATATATATATATATATATATATATATATATATATATATATATACACATAACAGTATATACATATATGTTGAGAGCAAGACAGACACATTTGACAAACACACAGATATAGAGACAGATAGACAGACAGACACACAGAAAGACAGATATATATATATATATATATATATATATATATATATATATATATATATATATATATATATATATATATATATATATATATATATATATATATGTACACCATTAGGAAGGAGTCTGAGGTTCCGTTTGTTGGAGAATTTGAATGCTTCCAATGGAGCAAAGTTTTCTTGGTGAAGCAAATAGATGAAAAGGAAATTATTCAATGGACAGAATTGATAGAATAAGTTGTGGTTACATATATATTTTTAACTTCTGGGAGGTGTGCAAACCAATGGCGCAGATTATACACCTCCCATGAAACTTTGTGCTTCCACTCACACAAGGCATCGTCAGAGCGTTCTTTTGTATGATTCACATGTGCATGAAAAGAAAGTGGAAGCATTAGTAAGGAGTCTTTGGTTAAATTTATAAGTGAACTCGTTTGTAAGGCAATTCAAATTCGTTTTTCTGGGGGGGGGGGGGCTTTGATTTTCCTTTCACAGCAAAATAGTTGAACTGTTGAGACGACTAATGTTTCTTAGTAGAGGAAATCAACGGAAAGGTAATTATATGTTGACAGAATTGACTGAATAGTTTGTGATTAATTTTTTTTTTTACTTCGGGAAAGTGTTCAAACCAACGAATCTGATCACATACACCACATGCACAACAAAAATGAACATAACTCCAAATTGCATGAATATCAATCTTGGTAAACCTTGGCATGCACTGTCTTGACCCAAGAGCTCCTAAATGAGGTATCATTCAACATTATACGTGCTGTGGTTACGACATTTACCTCGTTCAGACACGATCGGGCAACTTGCATATATTCTGTATATGTATGTATGGATATATGTGTGTGTGTGTATATATATATATATATATATATATATATATATATATATATATATATATATATATATATATATATATATATATATATATATATATATATATATATATATATATATATATATATATATATATATATATATATATATTGTTACGGATTCGCGCCCGCCGGCGTGCGGACGGCCACGTAACTCGAATCGCGGCACGTCGCCCACCGGACGGACAATCCAGTCGTGACCCTCTCGGACTAACGCCGAGAACCAGTCACGGGTGGACCTTTCGGTCTCACCGCGATCGAGCCAATCGGCCCCCGCGTGGGATAGGGTTGCTCGCCAAATTCGACCTACCTAAGTACCCACACGGAGGGTAGACCGGGCGATCGCACCTCGCCGCAGGTCGACTTCGGACACAGGCCACTTAAGCGACCGTTCCGTACTATCGGGATAACCGAGCGGTGTTATCGTCGGCCTCGACGGTTCGATTAATTATCGGGCGTATTCAGCCCACTACCAACCCTTTACGTGAAGCAAGATGAGGATTCAATGAGAGAAATGACGAAGCGAAGCGGGAAACAGTTCAACATAAAGCACATTTATTCGCGATGAACGGAAAGCACACATATACAATTCCACCAAAAGCACATAAAAAAGAAGACAAAAAGCAAATGCGACAATGCAGATCTAATACCGATTACGCGAGCACACGGCAACACTTATACAATTTTACTTCACAGACGGCGCCGACAACACACATTCCAAAAAGCAAAAGAAAAGAGAACCACCCTCCAGGATGAGGGGGTAGGCGGGCCTGGGGCCGAGACCGTGTCGGGCCTACCCGTCTGGTGATGAGACGCGGAGCGGCGGTGGTGCCTCAACTCCGCGGGCCTCGCGGACAGTGTCTGGTAGGGGGTGGGAAGGGGGCCCCCTTGGTCGCACTATCTCAGCGCGGGGGGAAACAGGAGGGGGTTGCTGATGCTCGGGGAAAGGAGGATTTTTACTCTGTCTCGGGTCCCGCGACGAGCGTCTCCACCTCGACCAGGTCGCGCCGTCGGCCTCCCTGGTGTGCAGCTCCCGGCACCGACGCGAGCACCCCCTCGTCTGCCTTCGCCGCCGCCGCCTCTCCACAGCTCCGTCCTCTTCGCTCCGACTCCAACTCCGAACTCTTCCTCCTGCGAACTCCTTCCAACGCACACACGACCGCGGTCGCTTATATAAGCCCCGTGGCTTCGCCTTTGACCCCCTGCCTTCGACCTTTCACCTCGCTCCCCATTGGCCCGAGAAAAAGTGGGCGTGAATGCTTTTTGATCCATGAATTTGCATATAGCGACCGCCTTCCAACGCCCTGGAGGCGGGGCCAAATCGCCCCTCGCTCACCGATTGGACGGAACAAAAGTGGGCGTGAGTCATTTTTGATCCGTTTTTGGAGCGGAAAGTCCGTGGTTTTGTACACGCTGTTCGGCGCGCGCCCTGCACGAGTCCAATACCGGTACCCACAAGCGGCGCAAGAACGGTGGCGATGCGACGGTTGCGAGGGTTGACGGCAAAGGTCGTGGCTGCTGTGGTGAAGCGGCGCCGCTGTGGGTGGTTGATGTTGTGATGACTGTTGAGACGCGGTTGGTGGTGGTAATCATGGCGGTTGGTCCAAAATAAAGATAGTAAAAGAAAAACGGCTATCCTGAAGAGTCGCAGCACGCATGAATGACATTTATTCCCTCTAGACAACGGGTTTGGGCCTAACTACACATATACTTACCGAGATATCTCACCTAAGGGACCTGAATGGTGGTTTGCGAATTTGGTCAACCACAACAATATATATGTATATCTATATATATATGTATATATATATATATATATATATATATATATTCATTTATATGTATATATGTATATATGTATATATGTATATATGTATATATGTATATATGTATATATATATATATATATATGTATATATATATGTATATATATATTTGTATATATGTATATGTATATGTATATATATATATATATATATATATATATATATATATATATATATGTATATGTATATATATATATGTATGTATATATATATGTATATATATATATATATGTATATGTATATATATATATATATATATATATATATATATATATATATATATATATATATATATATATATATATATATATATATATATATATCGTTTTGTTCAGTATACTGAACATTGTTTTTCATTTGAATTCCATCAACCAGAGAGCCAATTTTGGTGTGAATTCTAAGGATAATGAATATATAACTTGTATTGGAGAGGAGGGGGAGGAATCTTGCTTGCCCTATTGTTTCCTCACAGAGATATCTTGCCCAACCTTTTGCTACACACCATAGAAATCCATAGACATTCTTACAACTCAATCGTTTAAAGAATGACTAAGCGATGGAGGCGCTCGCTGAGTGTAAGTGGATGAGGGCTTTTGGAGTGAGCCCAAGAGGGTTACAGCAAAGGTTGTGGACAGCAAAAGATGCCAAATGAAACAAATAAAATCAGGTCTTTAATGGTGAATAAACCTCTTCTACACAGGCTGCAGCATGTTAAGTCAAAGACAATAGTGTGGTGTAGGTCCTGTGGGAATCCTAGCCGGGGATTATTTCATTACGCTCCATTCAAAGCATCCATCTAATGAAGTACAGAGCAGCAAAGAGGATTTCGATTCTATCAGGGTGATTCAACTGCTTTTAAGCACAGAAACCCATTCCACCATAATCAGACCTGACATGGTGAATTGAGTCTGGGTTCCCAGATGAGCAGCTTGCATTGCGAAGGAATGGGGATCTTGTTGCCAGGCTTTCACACCCAAGGCCAGACCCAGGCCCCCTGAAAAAAGAAGCCTGGTGGAAAGGTACAAAGATGAACGCGTCATGTAGCACGATTTCCTAGTGCAGATGCTACTCGCACACGGTCGTGGTGGAACCTCAGCGATAATTCATTTCATCGTTTCGCGGTGACTCACACTTCATGATGAACGCTTTACATTTCATGGCAACCAAGGTCAACAAACTGAAAAAAAAGAAAACCAATCTGTTTTTCACGAACATCATACAGAGCGAAGCAAACGTGCTCGAAGGTGTGCTTTGACCAATAAATGGTCATCATCTGAGATAATTTGCTGAAATTCGTCACCAATTTCCTTGGGGAAAAAATGACTCCAACAAGGTTATTCACCCAATGCTCGTCAATTTTTCAACAAATATGTAAGTTCGTTTTTGTCTCTGTTGTTAGTCGAGGTGTTAGAAAATGCGTTGGCCATTGTCATGGCGAGAAGAGCGTCTGCCATCTTTCTTATGCAGTGAAGAGCATTCCGTAATTCACGATTCCCCCCCCCCCCTTTAGAAAGTAAATCTCTTTCAGTCTCTTTCTCCTTAACCTTTAATTTTTCGTCCACTGTGTTTCACTTCTTTGATTAACCAGCTGTGGTTGAGTGACGGTTAGAGTATCCACTCCAAAGCTGGGAGGTGGTTCAAATCCTGGTCTGAGTCATTCTTTAAAAATAGTACATGCTGCTTTTAAAAAGGATAGAATCCAGCCAAACAATAAAATTTGGCAAAAAAATAGTGTAGGCTTTGATGGGGCTAATGGCCTCTTCCATCTTCAAAGTACCTTTTGAGGAAACTAATGTTGATTAATTATTTTGGAAATAAATACATTATTGATTGATTTGTTTGATCAATTAAAATCAAGAAGCTTTATTTTTTAACCCCAGTCATACCAACATATTTTACTCCCTAATCTTACCGAATGGGGTCTTTTTGGATCCCAACTGAAAAAAAAAACCACTCAATTTCACTAAATCGGCTAAAGTTTCACATCAATGACTAAACATGGTGTTTTATTGATAAAAAGTCAACACCGTAAGAAAAAAATATATATAATCTAGAATTAACCTTACAACTCAGAAGCACTAAATTTCATTCAATCTGCTGAAATTTCACATCAATGAGGAAACATAATATTTTGATTGGATGATGTTTCAGAGATAAAGTAAACAAACATAAGCATTAAAAAAATTGGAGGACTTGCTCGATACAAATATCACATAAAGTAATCATATATGCAAGAAATTGAACAAAAACAACCGGGGTATTTTTGGACCCCAGAAAAGTCAGGTCAGGTCATTTGTGGGAGCATGTGCCGGAGCAGCGCGTCGCTGCGTCGGCTTTCCGCAGGTACTCCAGGGACCTCCATCTGGCAATTCCCAAGGCAGATGCCTGGCCCATCCCCATCTCCTTGAGATGCCAGAAAGGATTTGCTTGTAACTCTGTGCAGTAAGGTTGGATCTTAAAACATCATATATATTTATTACCAGCACATACAGGTAAGTAAACTAAGAAAACATGAAATACATTGTTAAACTAATATAGAAAAAACATCAAAATGTATGCCTGGGGTCCAAAATGATCCATGTTGGTAGGACTGGGGTAGAGCTCAACAAATAAACAAAAACAGCATTATTAAAATTTGAATAGGTAATTTGGCTTTCAGGAAAAAAAATGTAAAAATATAAACAAAAGTAACATTATTGAATGTCAAGGACAAAACTAGAAATGCTTGCAATATACGGAAACTCATGCCTTGTCTGCATTAGCAAGTCAGTGCCAAGCCCATCCCATGCCCGACAGCTGCTCGGCTTACCTGTTCACACCACATTTGGGCCAGAAGCAAGTAAAATCAGCTTGACAGCCCCTGCTAGTGGAGCATGCCTTAGTGCATGCTTGAATAACCTCTTAACCAAAGCATCAACTCATTTAAGTGTGAAACAACATTGCATCCACTTGCTCATGCAGCTGCTTGGCTATGCACAGCAGCGATGTTTGAAAGTCACTGATAAAGCAATCACACAAATGATCATTGGAAGTGACTGGCACATGTTGGCAGGTTCAACGTTTTTTCACAAAAATTTAACTCGAGTGCACAAAAATCACCAAAATAAATTTGCAAAATCTGTACTTCTCATTAATGGCACTCAATTATAGCGCCGAGTCAGGGGCTCCCTTAAGTTCCAACCTAATTCACCAAAAAATGAGTTTTGTAAATAAGGGTATTCCTGGTGTTGGCTTAATGGTTAGGGTGGTGGGCTTGGGATCCTAGGATCATGAGTTCAAATCCGATTCGGCTGTTGAAATAATAGCAGGTGGGGTTGACTCAGCCTGTCATCCTTTTGAGGTCACAACATGAATACCAGCCTGCTCGTATACTGTGTCGGAGTGGCGACCTGTCCAAGATTGTGTCCAATGGCCAAGGAGACTGCTTCAGCAGCACCAATGCTCTGCCCAAAGTGTGGTTCCAATGGATGGATGGATGGAAATGATGGCAGTATGGAGCAGCAACAAATTCACCATAAATTAATGAACATGATATACTACATGGTAAGACAGGATGATGCACTTGCCTTTGTGTGGACTTGTCAGATTGTTGATTCTCAAGCACAGGTCTATACACCAAAAAGTGCTCCGTCCTTCAGATGGATGCGAATCTGGGAGTCACATTCGTTGCTGGATGTGAAAGATCTTTTGTGAAGAACAGGTGAGCTATCGTAGGTATCCGAAACATACTCTAAATTACATCTTCTTCTTTCATGTGCAGCACATAGCTCTGGGTAGCATCATTTGCTGGGGCTGCAGCAGGGAAACTGATGTAGTGCCCCCGATGCAGTGGCCCTGTGTGGATTGTTCAAGGTTGTTCAAGGTTCTGGCGATAGCTCGTCTACTTTCATGAAGGACACCGTGGGATCTTTAACATCCACCAACTAATGTTGGCAGATGGGATGCTCTGTTTAACATCCATATCCGAGGGACGACACACACATTGAAGAATCACCTGCTTGTGAAACACTGGGGTGACAGTTTATCCCTGGGCTGAGATTCAAGTCCAGTCGAGCCTGCTCTGAGGTGTGTGTGCATACCTTTAGAGTCTAGGCCATTCTGCCAGCCCTCAAATTACTGCCATCTTCAATTGCACATTGTGCCTGGGCAGTCATGGTTGGTGAAAGATGTGGGACAAAACCCTTCCCCGGCTGAACCCACAAGAAGGTGAGAATAATTGGGGTCATTAATGTAGCCGTCTAGTATACAGCAGAAGATTAGACATGGTTTCTAGGTCTCTTGCAAATGCACTGATTTTGACTTGTGTTTACTGTTATTTGTAACCAAGGTGGTGTAATTAGCAGTGGTAACAGCTTCCCACTCTTCCTGGTTTACAAAAGCCACAAAACTCTGTAAGTAATTGGCAAATTAAGAAAGTATGAAGTTGTGGCTTGTGCTATCTTGTTCATGAAGAAGTGGTGATTCCATGAACAAAAGCCTGATCCTGTTTGGCTGCGATGAATACCCAGAATCCAAAATGATGTTTGTCCCAGGCCTCTACCTTGATCGTAAAGTCACAAAGCATTGATGTGGCTCAGCCTTTGCTTGGGAATGAGAGTTGGGGTAATTTAATGAATAGAAGGTATAAGAACCAAGGAAATGACCAAAAGGCGTAATAACAAATCTGACTAAATTTATTTTTTATTACACGATATACCACCTGGGCAGACAAATATATGTTTATATATATATATATATATATATATATATGTTTATATATATATATATATATATATATATATATATATGTTTATTTATATATATATATATATATATATATATATATATATATATATATGTATATATATATATATATATATATGTTTATATATATATATATATGTTTATATATATATATATATATATATATATATATGTTTATATATATATATATATATATATATATGTTTATATATATATATATATATGTTTATATATATATATATATATATATATATATATATATATATATGTTTATATATATATATATATATATATATATATATATATATATATATATATATATATATATATATATATATGTTTATATATATATATATATATATATATATATATATATATATGTTTATATATATATATATATATATATATATGTATATATATATATATATATATATATGTTTATATATATATATATATATATATATATATATATATATATATATATATATATATATATATGTTTATTTATATATATATATATGTTTATATATATATATATGTTTATATATGTATATATATATATGTTTATATATATATATATATGTTTATATATATGTTTATATGTTTATTTATATATATATATATATGTTTATATATATGTTTATATGTTTATTTATATATATATGTTTATTTATATATATATATATATATGTTTGTTTATATATATATATATATATATATATATATATATATATATATATATATATATATATATATATATATATATATATATATATATATATATGTTTGTTTATATATATATATATATATATATATATATATATATATATATATATATATATATATATATATATATATATATATATATACATGTTTATATATATATATATATATATATACATGTTTATATATATATATATATATATATATATACATGTTTATATATATATATGTTTATTTATATATATATATATATATATGTTTATTTATATATATATATATATGTATATATATGTTTATATATACAGTAGTACCTCTGCTTACGAATTTAATTCGTTCTGGGAGTAGTTTCGTAACCTGAAACCTTCGTAAGTAGAGACGCCTTTTGAATGTAAATGCGCTAATCCGTTCCAAGCCCCGCAAAATTCGGACATTTTTTTTTAATAAATCATAAAAATGCATCAGAACATGAAACAAATACAAATACATCAGAACATGAAACAAAATACATGAAACAAATGCTCTGGGATTTTCGGAGTGGTACACCAGCAGGGGCTTGATTTTGCAGTCCCCGCTGGCATTGGCGCAAAGGGCAAGCGTAAGGCGGTCCTTCATGGGCTTGTGGCCCGGCATTTTCTTCTCCTCTATTGTAATGAAGGTGCGGCGCGGCATCTTTTTCCAAAAAAGGCCCGTCTCCTCACAATTAAAAACTTGCTGTGCAACGTAGGCTTCATCGATCATCAATTGTTTGAATTTTTGCACAAATTGGCCGGCCGCTTCGTGGTCGGCGCTACATGCCTCGCCATGGGGAAGAACAGAGTGAAGTCCAGTCCTCCTTTTAAACTTCTCGAACCACCCACACGATGCCTTAAACTCCTGGTGCAGTCCTTGCGCCGAATTTCCCTCGCCTGTATCCTCCTTCACGAGGTCAGTGAAGATGGCGGTTGCCTTTGCGCAAATTATGGCCTCTGTCACTGTGTCACCAGCGATCTCTTTCTCCTTTATCCACACGAGTAACAACCTCTCCATCTCATCGTTCACTGCCGACCTCCTCTTGGAAATGACAGAGAGGCCTTTGGAAGGAGCCGTAGCTTTTAGGGCTTCCTTTTGTTTTATTATCGTGCCGATCGTAGATATATTATGGCCATATTCTTTTGCGAGATCAATCAAACGCATCCCCTTTACATACCTTTCTATTATCTCTTGCTTTGTTTGTATGGCCAGAAAAACTCTCTTCTTCTTCTTTTCTCCTTGTCCACTTTTCTTCATTGCTTTCTTGGGGTCCATTGTGAATAAAAGTTACTGTAATCCACACGCGTACTGTACTGTAACAGTGTCCGAGCACTTCGTAGCGGGACCATAGACTGTATACAGTATAACTCTATTTACAGAGCGGGACGGGGACACCAAGAGCATGCTGGGATACACGCATACGCAAAGGGTTGCCAGGCAGATTTTAGGCGATAGCCAATGGCAGAGCAGCTACAAGTTTGTTTACGTTGGGAAACTCTGGGAGCAGCGAAAAGCAGCGCGTACTGTACTGTATTTTTGACTTCGTATCCTGAAATGCCTTCGTAACGAGAGGCAATACTTTCCCGTTCAGGCGCTTCGTAACCTGAAACATTCGTATGTAGAGACATTCGTAAGTAGAGGTACCACTGTGGATATATATATATATATATATATATATATATATATATATATATGTATATATATGTATATATATATATATATATATATATGTATATATATGTATATATATGTATATATATGTATATATATGTATATATATATATATGTATATATATGTATATGTATATGTTGTAGCCTGGTGTTGGCGCAGTGGTAAGGGCAGCGGCTTGGGATCCAAAAGGTCCTGAGTTCAAGCCCCGTTGGGCCACTGAATTAATACACCAGGGGGTTGACTCAGCCTGTCATCCTTCCGAGGTCGGCGAAATGAGTACCAGTATACTGGGCTGGTGTATACCCCGGTTAAAATAGGTGTACCATATCCCTGTGTCGTAAGAGGCGACCAGGGTTGCGTCAGGAAGGGCATCCGGCGTAAAACATGTGCCAAATCACTATGCGGATCATAGGGATGATCCGCTGTGGCGACCCCTAACGGGAGCAGCCGAAAGAAGAAGAAGAAGAAGATATATATATATATATATATATATATATATATATATATATATATATATATATATATATATATACATTTATATACATTTATATATTTATACATTTATATATGTTTATACATTTATATATGTTTATACATTTATATATGTTTATACATTTATATATGTATATATGTATGTATATATATATATATATGTTTATATATATCTATATATATATAAACATGTATGTATATATATATATATATATATATATGTTTATATATATATGTTTATATATATATATATGTTTATATATATATATATGTTTATATATATATATATATATATGTTTATATATATATATATATATATATATATATATGTTTATATATATATATATATATATATATGTTTATATATATATATATATATATATATATATATATATATATATATATATATATATATATATATATATATATATATATATATATATATATATATATATATATATATATATATATATATATATATATATATATATATATATATATATATATATATATATATATATATATATATATATATATATATGTTTATATATATATATATATATATATATATATATATATATATATATATATATATATATATATATATATATATATATATATATATATATATATATGTATATATATATATATATATATTTATGTATTTTTATATATTTATATATATATATATATATATATATATGTTTATATATATATATATATATATATATATATATATATATATATATATATGTTTATATATATATATATATATATATATATATGTTTATATATATATATGTTTATATATATATATATATATATATGTTTATATATATATATATATATGTTTATATATATATATGTGTATACCCCGGTTAAATAGGTGTACCATATCCCTGTGTTGTAAGAGGCGACCAGGGTTGCGTCAGGAAGGGCATCCGGCGTAAAACATGTGCCAAATCACTGTGCGGATCATACGGATGATCCGCTGTGGCGACCCCGAACGGGAGCAGCCGAAAGAAGAAGAAGAAGAAGAAGATATATATGTTTATATATATATATGTTTATATATATATATATGTTTATATATATATATATGTTTATATATATATATATATATGTTTATATATATATATATATGTTTATATATATATATATATGTTTATATATATATAAACATATATATATATATATAAACATATATATATATATATATAAACATATATATATATATAAACATATATATATATATATATATATTATTGCGAATTCGCGCCCGCCGGCGTGCGAGCGGCCACGTAACTCGAATCGCGGCACGTCCCCCACCGGACGGACAATTCCGTCGTGACCCTCTCGGATTAACGCCGGGAACTAGTCACGGGTGGGCCTTTCGGCCTCACCACGATCGTGCCAACTGCCCCCCCGCGTGGGATAGGGTTGTTCGCCAAATTCGACCTACCTAAGTACCCACACGGAGGGTAGACCGGGCAATCGCACCTCGCCGAAGGTCGACTTCGGACACGGGCCACTTTAAGCGACCCGTTCCGTACTATGGGGATAACCGAGCGGTGTTATCGTCAACCTTGACGGTTCCGATTAATTATTGGGCGTATTTAGCCCACGACCAACCCTTTACGTGAAGCAAGATGGAGATTCAATTAAAGAAAAGACGAAGCGAAACGGGAAAAACAGGTCAACTTAAGGCACATTTTTTCCGCGGCAAACGGAAAGCACACATATACAATTACAACAATTATGCACCAAAAGCAAATGTAACAAAAGGAACACAACAATTATGCACCAAAAGCAATTGCAACAAAAGAAACACAATGCAGATCTACTACCGACTACGCGAGCACACGGCAACACTTACACAGTTTTACTTTACAGACGGCGCCGACAACACATATACTCAAAAGCAAAAGAAAAAGGGGTCACCCTCTACGACAAGGGGGCAGACGTGGTCTGTGGGCGCGAGACCGGGCAGAGCCTACCCGTCTTGTGATGAGCCGCAAAATGGCAGCGGCGCCCCGACTCCGCGCTCCTCCGCGGGCCTCGCTAGCACTGCCTGGAATGGGGTGGGAACGGGGCCCCCTTTTCGCATTATCTCAGCGCGGAGGGGGGAAACAGGGGGGGGTTGTTGATGCTCTGGGGAAAGAGGATAGCTGGCTTGCTTGGGTCCTGCGACGAGCGACTCCACTGCGCCATCGACCGCGTTCCCGGCTTCTCCTCTCTGCAGCTCCCCGACAGACCGACTCTCCTCCAGACCCGTCTTGACTGCTGCTGCCACACTTCGCCGCCGCCACGCCTCTCCGACTCGCCCGAGCCCGAAACAGAAACTCTCTACTCACTCAATTCGCCCCGCGCTCGGCGCTTTATAGTGCGACAGGAGAACCCATATGCAGATTTTCGGATCAGGATGGGCTCGGGGGCGGAGCCACGCTCGCCCATTGGACGGAGGAAAAGTGGGCGTGAATCATTCCTGATCCGCGAATTTGCATATATCGATTCTACTCCGACGCGCCTGGAGGCGGGGCCAAATCACCCCGCGCTTAATGATTGGAAGTGGGCGTGAATCATTCCTGATGCGACTTCCCCTCGGAAAGGCTGCTTTTTGCACCCGCTGCTCGGCGCGCGCCCCGCATGAGGCCAGGACAGCCTGACGCTCGGCGTTCACAAGCGGCGCGGGAATGGCGGCAGAAGGAGAGGTGAAGGTGGTGGAGGGTTTATTGTGGCGATGATGGCCATGGCGACACTTGGAATGGCGGTGATGCGATGGTTGCGAGAGCGAGTTGTGAAGGTAAAGGCCGTGGCTGTTGGTGTTGTTGTTGTTGTGAAGCGGCGTTGCGGTCGGTGGTTGTTGTGTGATGGAGGTTGAGACGTGGTTGGTTCAAAATAAAGACAGAACAGAAAAACGGCTATCTTAAAGGGTCGCAGCCCGAATGAATCACATTTATTCCCTCTAAACAACGGGTTTGGGCTAACTACACATGTACTTACAGAGATATCTCACCTACGGGACCTGAATGGTGGTTTGACTGAAATAAAACGACTGACGACGGACGACAGTCACGGACGACTGAAATAAAATTGCCGGCGCTAAGACAGACATGCCGTGGGCGCACTCATATGTACAGTACATCTTAACCTTAACTTACAAATTTTACACTAAACCATGGCCCAGGATCAATGAACTCTGCAAAAAGAAAGCAGTTAGCAGGGAGCCAGGCTGCTCGCATGCAGTCTCTGGCTCAAACAATGCAGGTGACAGGGAACGTGGCCGGCTGCTCACATGCAGTCCTCGGCCTCCCCTTTTGAAAATGAACCCAGTGAAAAACAACGGTGCATGGGCTGCACAAACACAGTCTCCGTGCCAGCTCAAGTGGCACACGCAATGAACACAATGGATGGATGGATGGATGAATGGACGCAAACACGGTGCACGGGCCGTCACTGCAGGCCCGTGTTGTAGCTGCCAACAGGGCAGTTCTTGCAGCTTGCAAACTGTTGCCTTGATCCTGGCGCACATGGAAATGAACAGGGGCGGGGCAAAGCAAAATTGAATGGGGCTGGTGAATATGGGCAGTGGGCATGGCATGGCAAAGGCAGCAGGCAAACACAGCCTGCAGAACCAGGCCGCTGCAGGCAAACACAGCCGGCAGATGAACTGGCCGGCACAGGCCTTGAAGCACAGCAGCTGCAGACGATCCGGCCGGCACAGGCCTTGCAGCAGAACAACAGCTGCCGATGAAGTTGGCCAGCCTTTGCCTTGCAGGTTAGTGGAGGGAGTGCGGTGGTGCTAGCCACTCAGAAGGCGGGCTCGGACCTGCCAACTGTCTCCCTCCCACCTATCGCCTTTGCCTGTCACTGTCTATACGCACCCTCTTAATTTGTCAAGCCCATTTTATCCCCAACTTATTTTTTTTTTGTTTTATTTCCTTTTTTACTTCCCCACTATAATTCGTCCCCTAACCCCCTTTATCGTCCTTGTTCGGCTAACCTATCCTGTCACCTAGCCTACTCCCAACCCCTACGTTCCCTTCAGGGAGGGGAATAAGGGAGAGCTAGCGTCCTGTGTCGAGGCCCAACTCAAGCCTCAAGATGGCCTCCCCAGACTTCAGCGATCTATAACACAAAGTGGGTCCAGCGGCCCACAACGAGAGGGAGGGGATGGATGTTGCGGAGGGGTACACTTCCTAATCTACCCTATCCATTTAACTGTTAAACTACCCCGGGGCTTTCAACAAGCGCCTCTCGCTTAAACTATTGGTTCTAACAACCCAGATTCCCATCGCCTGTGTTGGTGTCCTCACAATTTCGGGCCTCGCCCCCCAATTTTCTTTCCGTGCCCTCACACGGTCTTGTGGCTGGGACGCGTGGCTCCCCTTGGCAGGCACGACCCTCTGCCGATTCTCCGACGATGGCACCCCTGGGCACTACGCTGCCTCCAAGCCTACCAGCTCCCTAAACACCGGGGAGTGCCCCCTCATGGCACCTCCCCTGAAACGCACACGTGGCAGGCTGGCTTCCCGGGCCCCTTTCCGAGGGTCACCCGTGCCCACAACACTGCCCACGTGGCTAATGGCGCCCCGGGCCCTGCACCAAGCAGACGCACCCGTGCCCACTACGCTATCCCGGCCCCCCATGGGCCCTTGGCCTACCACGGCCGACTAGCCTGGTGCCCGGGGTACCCACTCAGCGATACTCACCTTTCGCAGCCATGCCCCCAGCCCGTCAACAGGGCTCCTGCACCCCTCCAAACGGGTTTCGAGCCTACACTCCCACCAACAGCAAAACGACTTCCATTTTTCAATTTGACTGGCCCCCTAACTCACTCTACACTGACCCCGGGGTCCCTTGGGCGGGAGTCACTCCTCCCCCCAATCACTCATCGCACCATGCATTCCACATTCGCTCCACTCACACAGACCCGCTGGCCTCACTCACTCATCATGTACTCACCTCACAATTCTTCAACACACACACACACCACTGAACTCTGCCATCCTTCTAACTACATCCCCTAACTAACTCTTGCTCCCACGTCATCCCTTAAACTACAGCACGTTCCTTTTCACACTACGTAGCTAAACTACGTCCCCTCTACACATCCAAGGTCTGTCACTGTCTTCTAAATCATCCCATTAATCAATTTCCCAACCTAAATCTCGCTACAATCCCTCTAACCAATCCATTCCATGGGCCCCATGAGGACTTACCCCTGCCCCATGGAGCCGGTCTAACTAAGCTAACCCTTCCCCCTAACTAGTTTCATCCTGTGCCCTGGTAAGGGGGTCTTCCACCCCTTGCCCGGGGAATCCTGTTCACCCGAAAGTGAGGCTTGTTTTTTTTTTTTTCACATGCGCAGCACCAGCGCGGCAACTCGCAACCTGCGCACCAGCTCGGCAATTCACAGCCACGCACCTGTGGCGTGACGTCATGGCAGCTGTTCACGTCCCTCGTCCCACTTGGACGGTACCATCCGGCAGGGATTCACCCTCCTGCCGAATTCCAATCACACACGCAGCCATGACGTCACCCGGCGCATAAAAAAAAACACAAGCCTCACGTCTCGAGGGGTTCCCCACGCGAACACATGTGCTTTGCCCGTTGGAGCTTAACACACACGCCCGCGTGGAGAACCCATCCGGTCCAAATTCGTTTACCTGCCTAAACTTTGTCCGTCCGCGGGATCGTCAAATCCACCGCGTGTGTTTCCGGACCGGGACTTCACTCCCGCAAGCGAGCACGTGGGGGCCTCGTGCGTTGCACAGCACGGACCTCGCGCTCGCTGCTGGGTGAACCCGGCGCGGTCCCCGAAACAGCTACAGCCGCTATCCGGCTTTTGTCTCTCAATTGTCGTTGTCGTCTCCATTCGACCCACGCACACCTGCGTGTCACGACACTCAGACTCCACTCCATTAAACTTACATTCACACCGGGAGACGCGGCTGCATGTTCACACATGCCGACCGTCATCTCCCTTACACACAGCGACCTTGGACACGCTGTCTCTCTTGCACTCGGCCATTCACTCACGCATGCCACCTCCCTCGCACACGTGGATCCACTCACTCGCGGTCTTCCACTCACTCGTGTCCTTCCATCCACACACGGCGTGCTGGGAAGCACGCCCTTCGGCACACTTGCCACCACACCACTCACACACGGGGTCGCTTCCACACACGGGGACGCACTCACACGTCGCACCACACACACCGGGACAGCCACACTGGGGATTCGTGTCCCCACAAGAGTCTCCGGGGCCTCTATACCCCCCAAGCTCGGCGTGCACCCGTCCACAGCACTCCTCCCCTCGACCTCGCAAAGCTCGACCTCGACCGAACCCACCTGGTCGTGATCCACCTCAAGGGCGCATACTCCCTCCCCTCGTTCCTGGAGGAGGCCATCCAACTGCTCGCACTGGGTCTCGACCCAGTCCGCCAGCTCCCCCTCATTATCCTCCACTACCTCTGTGTGTGTGTGTGTGTGTGTGCGCGTCTCTAACCCCGTCTTCATCGTGTAGTTTTCCCTCTATCGTTCCCATCTCCCGTGTCTCAGTACATTTATTCGTTTCTGTTGTCCCCTCGTGTCTATTGGTCTCTGCTTCTTTCTGGCGTCTTTCCCTTATCTTTACGTAGGTCAACCTTGCTTTCTCCTTAAGTCACTCCCATCCTTCCCTCTGTTTCACTTCTTGCTCTTTCACGATCTCCGCGTACCTCCTCCTTGCTTTCCGTCTTAATTGTTCTTTTCTCTCCCTCCCAATTCCTTTCACCTCGTCTCTTATCTCCCTCGTGCACGTCTCCGTCACCCCAATTAGTTTTTCCCTCTCAGTCACCATCACGCTTCTCGCCCAATACGTCCCCCGAATTATTTTCTCCTTACCCACCTCCACCGCGGGTCTGACAGCCGTTGCACACCCTCCCAGCTCATTCGCCCCCACACGTGGAGTCGCCATTTTAAGCTCCCTGGTCACTGCCTTCATGCCCGCCTGCAGGCTTCGGCCCATGTTCTGCGTCTCACCCCGCAGTTCTTTCATTTCTTCCTTCAAATTCGCCTTCATTTCGTTTGTGTTTGTATCCATCTTTTCGTTCATGCCTTTTATTTCGTTCGTGTTTGTATCCATTTTCGTTTTCACTTCGTTCATTTGCTTGTTCATGCCTTTTATTTCGTTTTTCATCTGTCGTGCAGCTGTTTGTATTTCTGTCAACATGGCGAATAGCTGGGCCATGTCGGATGCACTCAGCTGAGCCGTTTCGGCAAGGATCGGGGGGTTTTGGCGGAGAGGGGGAGGGAGGTGTCATACACCGCGGCCACCGCCGCACCTCTTTCGGGCTCTGGGTTCAGTTGGGCGAGTTCGTGTTCCTGCACAACCAACATTTCCTGCACGGGGATTTCATCCTGGACCATGGATTCTCCACATTCTAAATCCATTTCTAATACCCCCGGCTCCCGCTCGCCTTGAGACGCCATCTTATTTCTCGTAAAGGGTTAATTTGAATCGCTCGTAATTTGGAGGGAATCGGGGGTCGCTCCTCTCACCCCTGGACCGATTTCCGTGAATTTAGCTGGAGACAGGAGAGCCCGTTTTTCCGCTCTCCGACACCAGTGCCGCAAGGAGGGGGGATGGGTTTGTGTCCCACGACCTGACACCAGTGTTGCAAATTCGCGCCCGCCGGCGTGCGAGCGGCCACGTAACTCGAATCGCGGCACGTCGCCCACCGGACGGACAATTCCGTCGTGACCCTCTCGGACTAACGCCTGGAACTAGTCACGGGTGGGCCTTTCGGCCTCACCACGATCGTGCCAACCGCCCCCCCCCCCCCCGCGTGGGATAGGGTTGTTCGCCAAATTCGACCTACCTAAGTACCCACACGGAGGGTAGACCGGGCGATCGCACCTCGCCGCAGGTCGACTTTGGACACGGGCCACTTTAAGCGACCCGTTCCGTACTATCGGGATAACCGAGTGGTGTTATCGTCAACCTCGACGGTTCCGATTAATTATTGGGCGTATTTAGCCCACGACCAACCCTTTACGTGAAGCAAGATGGAGATTCAATTAAAGAAAAGACGAAGCGAAACGGGAAAAACAGGTCAACATAAGGCACATTTATTCCGCGGCAAACGGAAAGCACACATATACAATTACAACAATTATGCACCAATAGGAACACAACAATCATGCACCAAAAGCAATTGCAACAAAAGACACACAATGCAGATCTACTACCGACTACGCGAGCACACGCCAACACTTACACAGTTTTACTTTACAGACGGCGCCGACAACACATATACTCAAAAGCAAAAGAAAAAGGGGCCACCCTCTATGACAAGGGGGCAGACGTGGTCTGCGGGCGCGAGACCGGGCAGAACCTACCCGTCTTGTGATGAGCCGCAAAATGGCGGCGGCGCCCCGACTCCGCGCTCCTCCGCGGGCCTCGCTGGCACTGCCTGGAATGGGGTGGGAACGGGGCCCCCTTTTCGCACGATCTCAGCGCGGGGGGGGGGGAAACAGGGAGGGGTTGTTGATGCTCTGGGGAAAGAGGTCCCGCGACGAGCGACTCCACTGCGCCCTCGACCGCATTCCCGGCTTCTCCTCTCTGCAGCTTCCCGACAGACCGACTCTCCTCCAGACCCGTCTTGACTGCTGCTGCCACACTTCGCCGGCGCCACACCTCTCCGACTCACCCGAGCCCGAAACAGAAACTCTCTACTCACTCAATTCGCCCCGCGCTCGGCGCTTTATAGTGCGACAGGAGAACCCATATGCAGATTTTCAGATCAGGATGGGCTCGCGTGCAGAGCAAGCAACAATATATATATATATATATATATATATATATATATATATATATATATATATATATATATATATATATATATATATATATATATTGTTGTGGTTACCAAATTCGCAAACCACCATTCAGGTCCCTTAGGTGAGGTATCTCGGTAAGTATATGTGTAGTTAGGCCCAAACCCGTTGTCTAGTGGGAATACATGTCATTTATGCGTGCTACGACTCTTCAGGATAGCCGTTTTTCTTTTGCTATCTTTATTTTGGAACAACCGCCATGATTACCACCACCAACCACAACATCAACCACCCACCGCGGCGCCGCTTCACGTCACACCTCGCAACCGTCGCATCGCCACCGTTCTTGCGCCGCTTGTGGGTACCGGTGTTGGACTCGTGCAGGGCGCGTGCCGAACAGCGTGTACAAAACCACGGATTTTCCACTTCAAAAACGGATCAAAAACGACACACGCCCACTTTTGTTCCGTCCAATCGGTGAGCGAGGGGCGATTTGGCCCCGGCCCCAGGGCGTTGGAGGGCGATCGATATATGCAAATTTATGGATCAAAAAGCATTCACGCCCACTTTTTCTCGGGCCAATGGGGAGCGAGGTGAAAGGTCGAAGGGAGGGGGTCAAAGATGAGAGAGCGAAGCCACGGGGCTGATATAAGCGACCGCGTTCGTCAGTCAAGTGGACAAGAGTTAAGACTTCGCGGGCGGTGGAGTTGGGAAGAAGAAGCAAGAAGGAGTTGGTCGTCGTCGTGTGCGTTGGAGTCGGAACGGAGGGGACGGAGCTGTGGAGAGGCGGCGAGGGCAGATGAGGGGGTGCTTGCGTCGTGCAGGGAGCTGCACACCAGGGAGGCCGACGGCGCGACCTGGCCGAGGTGGAGACGCTCGTCGCGGGACTCGAGGCAGAGTGGAAATCCTCTATACCCCGAGCATCAGCAACCCCCTCCTGTTTCCCCCCGCGCTGAGATAGTGCGACCAAGGGGGCCCCCTTCCCACCCCCTATCAGACACTCCCCGCGAGGCCCGCGGAGTTGAGGCACCATCGCCGCTCCGCGTCTCATCACCAGACGGGTAGGCCCGACCCGGTCTCGGCCTCAGGCCCACCTCATCCTTGAGGGTTCTCTTTTCTTTTGTTTTTGGGAATGTGTGTTGTCGGCGCCGTCTGTGAAGTAAAATTGTATAAGTGTTGCCGTGTGCTCGCGTAATCGGTATTAGATCTGCATTGTCGCATTTGCTTTTTGTGTAAAATTGCAGTGTGTTTCTTTTCCTTTTCTATGTGCTTTTCGTGGAATTGAATATGTGTGCTTTCCGTTCAGCGCGAATAAATGTGCTTTGTGTTGAACTGTTTCCCGCTTCGCTTCGTCATTTCCTTCATTGAATCCTCATCTTGCTTCACGTAAAGGGTTGGTAGTGGGCTGAATACGCCCGATAATTAATCGAACCGTCGAGGCCGACGATAACACCGCTCGGTTATCCCGATAGTACGGAACGGGTCGCTTAAGTGGCCCGTGTCCGAAGTCGACCTGCGGCGAGGTGCGATCGCCCGGTCTACCCTCCGTGTGGGTACTTAGGTAGGTCGAATTTGGCGAGCAACCCTATCCCACGCGGGGGCTGATTGGCTCGATCGCGGTGAGACCGAAAGGTCCACCCGTGACTGGTTCCCGGCGTTAGTCCGAGAGGGTCACGACTGGATTGTCCGTCCGGTGGGCGACGTGCCGCGATTCGAGTTACGTGGCCGTCCGCACGCCGGCGGGCGCGAATCCGCAACAATATATATATATATATATATATATATATATATATATATATATATATATATATATGTATGTATGTATATATATGTATGTATATATATGTATGTATGTATATATATGTATGTATATATATATATATGTATGTATATATATGTATGTATATATATATATATATGTATGTATATATATGTATGTATATATATATATATATATGTATGTATATATATGTATGTATATATATATATATATATGTTAGTATATATATGTATGTATATATATATATATATATATATATGTATATATATGTATATATATATATATATATATATATATATATATATATATATATTATACTGTTACAACCCAGGGTTCACCAAGAGGGGAAGTAATCAGACTCCTGTCGAACGCCCGGTCCTGCAGGCGAACACGCTACGGATAACTCTGTGCCCTGGCAGGCTGTGAAGCAACCATAAACATCAATGAGACAGCCAAATCTCCCAGTGTTCCTCCATCTAACACTTTTTACCTGGGGGTGACGTGGCCCAACTAACTGAGGCTCACACCCTCAGCACGTACTCAGCTTACTGCTGCGTGGAACAGCGAGTGCAGTGCTGGCTATTTCATTGGAGCAAAACAGTTGGGGTAAAACTTCCCAGCTATCGCGAGTACAGACTGTATGTGACTAAGAGTGAAAAGACACCACGAGAAGGTTGGAAGAAAACATGTCTGGGTTAATTTATTTTGGAGGAACATGGGGAATATTAACGTGGCATGTATATGCAGTAAATATTTTATTGACAAAGAATGGCAAAGCATATATTCAGGGTGTTTTTGAGGGTGCGACACATATACAATGGTGGAAATTCACATTTACGAGGTCCCTCTAAAAAGTAACGGGACTGACTTCACAGAAATTTTATTCCAAAAATATATATATTGAAATCACAGCTTGTCCCCTTCAAAATAGTTTCCCTCCAGTCTCACACGCTTGTCCATCCTCTTCTTCCACACTTTGATGCACGCCCGGAAGGTTTCTTCTGGAATCCTCCGGAGCTCCCTCATCACTGCCCTTTTGATGGCCTCCACATCAGGAAATCGGGTCCTCTTGATCATCCACTTGAGCTTGGGGAATAGGAAAAAAAAATCACAAGTGGCCAAGTCTGGCGAATACGGTGGTTGCTCCAGAGTTGGCACGTCCACTCCGTCAGAAACTGTCTGATGCTCAGGGCACTGTGAGCAGGGGCGTTGCCATGGTGGAGCACCCAGGCGTTGTTCTCCCACAGATCCCTCCTCTTGTCTCGGACTGATCTCATGAGGCGCCGGAGGATCTCCTTGTACACGTATTAATTCACAGTTTGATCCTGTGGTAGAAACTTGAAGTGGACGATGCCCTTGATGTCAAAAAACGCGATGAGCATCACCTTGACCTTCGACTTCGACATCCTTGCTTTCTTTGGTCTTGGTGATGCCGGACTTTTTCACTAACAACTCTGCCGTTTGGTCTCGGGATCGTATTGGAATATCCACGATTCATCGCTAGTAATAACTCTCCTGAGCAGGTCTGGAGTTCGGATGACATGAATGCACAGCAAATAGAACAGAGACCCAGAGCAGAACTTCTTCCCGAGACACTTATGAGCCCCTTATACAATCCTACTTAATTATCTACACACAAGACCAATTAGAACCATAAGACCAATTAGAACCACAAGACCAATTAGAACCACAACCGGAGTGGTGCCAATTGGAACCACAATCAGAGAAATGTAGAGAGAAATAAAAGTAGATAAGATATAGAGCAGAGCGTGGGTACGGCTCCTGCCCACCTTACTTCGATGTGTGCAAGTTTGTACTACGTGTAGACTTGTGTAAGCTTCCCCTTGGTGGCTCTCGCAGTATGCACAGGCAAATGTGAGCGCAGGTAATCCGTGACACGGTGGGAAGGGGATGGAGTTCATGACGTGAATGGAAAAGGAGGGACGGAGAGGTGTGAACAGCAAATTACAGGATCGACGGGGAATGAGGAGCCACAGACTCAAAAGGTGACCATGGTGAGGGATTGGGGATAGATGCGCAGGTGGAGCGCATAGAGGGATCCAAAGATGGATCAATATACGGAGTGGAGAGAACCCGAACATTTGAACTTATGACTCATATTCCTCCCAAAGCCCTCTACACGAAAGGTAGGAAATCTATCTCACAAAAACTAAAGAAATATCTGTCTGTAGAAAATTATGTGTCTCTGAATGCATACGGGGTTCTTTTCAATCACCGCAACAATACGTGTGTGTGTGTGTGTGTGTGTGTGTGTGTGTGTGTGTGTGTGTGTGTGTGTGTGTGTGTTTTTTATGTGTTTGTGTTTCAAGCTGATTCAACAGGTTAAGTTCATTTAAGAATTTCCGCATAGCACCATGTGGTTGCGTAGGGTGTTGGGTAAGCCTGGTGGTTTGGGTGGCTGGCTTGGGACCTTAGTGTCATTGAGTTTGAGTCCCTGTTGGCTGTTGAATTAACACAAGGTGTGGTTGACTCATCCTGTCATCCTTCCAAGGTTGGTGAAGTGAGTACCAGTGTAATGGTAATCGGAGCATTGCATCAGCGGCACAGCCACACCCTCAGCCAATAATGCTACTCGCAGCCTTGTGCTGCATATGAAGGAGGAAGAGGGTGTCGGCTCCTTTGGCATACCACTTGAGGGCAACAAGCATTAACCCAATGGCTGGTTTCGGAAATAATTTGGACTCTGATAACATGGTGCTGGTGTTATATTTCCGACTCTTCATTTTAAGATACCATAGGATCTGAAACATCCACCTGCAATTATTGCTGGCAGACGAACCCCAAGTCAGCATCCAATCCGATGAACGACACACATTCTAATGAAAGCCATACCTACAAAACACAAGTCCAACAGCGTCTCGTCCATTTATCGGGTCGAAGGTTGAACCCAGGCTAAAAAAAAATCTCAAAATCTAATCCACCACCCCTGAGCCATCCTGTCGAATTGTTGAGACACCTGCAATCTATCACTTCCTCACGAAAAGATTGAAAGAAAAATAATCATTCGTGCAATAAGCAAAGTGCAGGATTAACCTGACACCGATAAAACTTGTCTCAAGCTTGTTTATTTCCACAAATGAATAACTCATGAACTCTTGACAAGCACGATACAAAAAATAAACCCTTACAAATTGACAAGCGATGACTTGTACGAACGGCATCCTCTTTTGCAATAAACAATGTTCTCTCAATACAATAGAATTTGGAATAATGCCTTAAATGCAATTTGCAATCATGTTTGATTCAAATCGTATATGGTTCATTGTGTCGTTTTTTTGGGGGTGGGGGTGGGTTGATGCCATGCTACCTGAAAACTGCTTTGTCCACTGATCATGTGTATTCTTCATTAGGAAAGCTGATGTTGTTTTAAACTCTTTCTTGGTACATATTTAGTTGGGCGGGTTGCCATTGCCTTCTGAGCAGAATTGCAGGTTTACTTTGGAATTCGTTCAAAATGCCGGTACACGGTGGTGTCATCGTAATATCGTGGTGGCTTATTGGTGAGGATACTGGACCATGGCATCCCAGAGGTTGTGACTTCAAATACAACTGAAGGCAACAGTATGAAGGATTAGGATTTCAAGCTTTTTGGAAGTCGAGTTAATTTTAGGACTGCCACGCCACCATTGGAATGTTGGTAAAAACCTTCCTGTCCGGTCAACGACCTTAAGGGTGGAGACAATTCTACACGTTATGATAAGTACACTCATTGTGCTTGAATTTTATTCCCTTCCCTTGTTACAAGTCATCCTTCATAATAAATGTCAATGTGTCAGTCAGTGTTGTGTGTGTGTCTCTCCTCCATAACTCCAAAACCATGAAACCTAACGGCCTGAAACTTTGCACACTAAGGGAACTCCACTGGAGTGCAAGAGTGAAAATTGGGTGTTTGGGTTGATTTAAACACCCATTTTGAAGATAATTAACGGCCTTATTCAATTATCCTTTTTCAAGGAATATTCTTTGGTCAGCCTCTGAGTCAGCTCTCTGTCAGCTTGCTGGGGTCTTAATTCGCCATTTTTTTTCAACATTCTCAACAATGCCTTGACTTGGAACAGGCTGCAATGGTTTCTTAATAACAAAGTATCCTGGTGTTGGCTCAGTGGTTATGGTGGTGGCTTGGGATCCAAGGGTCCTGAGTTCAAGCCCCATCGGCCGCTGAATTAATGCACCAGGGGATTGACTCAGCCTGATCGGGCGTAGTGGCGTGCACCTGTAATCCGGCGACGCGGAGGCTTGGGTTGGAGGATCGCTTGAGGACGGGTGCTCTGTGCCGGGCCGTGCTATGGGAGTGTGTCGGGCAGCCCAGAATCATGGCGAAACCCAATCCTTATCCCTGTGTCGTAAGAGGTGACCAGGGTTGCGTCAGGAAGGGCATCCGGCGTAAAACCTATGCCAAATCAGTATGCGGATCATAACAGATGATCCGCTGTGGCGACCCCTAACGGGAGCAGCCGAAAGACAAAGAAGAAGAAGAGGGATTGACTCAGCCTGTCATCCTTCCGAGGTCGGCGAAATGAGTACCAGTTCCAGTGTGTGTACTGCTAGAGGGGCACTGCATCAGTGACATAGTCACGCTTCAAGAAATGATAGCTACCCCGGCAGCTAAGCTGCCATACGACCACCACCAATGACAAAGTGCTCATGAAATCTTTTTTCCCACTTTCCTCATTCATATCACTGAATGCCTGATCATCATACCTAGGAATTTTTGTATACATCACAATGCTTATAAACATCCAGAGACGCCAATGTTCATGGCTTCATTTCATTTCCGCACATACAATAATCTCGAGAATCTCTTAACGAGAGCTGAATTTCAAAGTTTAAACTGCAGAACTGACCTTAGCAGCAGTTCTGACTGCTAAAAAAAAAGTGTTTACTTGTCCAATTAGCACATTGTTTGACACTCCGGGCGTAAGCTCCAGGTGGTGTTTAGTATGACTGCTAATCGCATGCCAAGCCTGCCGCTCCTAATCAACCTTTTCTTTGGAGTGTTTGCTTGAGTGCTTAAGCCACTTGGTGAATTCTCTACAAGCTGTTTGGATGTTCGTTTGTAAGCCATGGCAGTACACGGCAAAAGTACCTGCACTTTCACTCTGCATTGTCCCTATGCTAAACACAATCAAAAATATAGTACATCAATTAACGTATAAAGTTCAGCCCAAACTCCCTGTGTTGCATCCTTGGTGTAGTGCAGTGCCAACCCTGCCGTTCCTTATCAACGGATGGATGGAGGGAATGGATGGATGGATGGAGGGAAGGATGGAATGAAGGGATAGATGGATGGATGTAAGGAAGGAATCTATGGATGTGATGGAGTGAAGGGATGAATTGATGAATGGATAGACCAAATTGATGTTTGTAAGCTACTTCGAGACAGTAGATGGTGGTGTAAATTATGGGTTTTTTATCGCAGCTGTTCTCTTTTTTGAAAAATAAAATTCAAGACGATGTTTGGTGATTATATAAATGAAGTACATATATGAATGTCTTTTCCGTTGTCTGAATTAATCTGACAAAAGTTTAAAATGCAACCTTCACCAGGAAGTGGTCACACTGAACACCGCCCGGAGACACTTAGAGACGCACCCCCTGGTGGAGTACTTTCAAGGTTATTTGGGGAGAGTTGATTCCAAAACCCAAGCTCATTGCAGATGATGCAAGGAATGTAATGGCAGACAAAGGAACAGCAGGTCAGAACTCATTCGTTCATCATTCATTTCTTACACCTCGTGATAACTGTGAGATTGGAGTATCATGTATTTATTAACAACTGTGGAACTTGCTGTGAATCCACATTCCATCCCATCCATCCATCCATCCATCCATCTCTGCCCTCCCTCCATCCATCCCGTCTCTCTATCCCTTCCCTCCATCCATCCATACATCCATCCATCTCTTCCCTCCCTCCATCCATCCCTTCCCTCCATCCATCCCTTCCCTCCATCCCATCCATCCCTCGATCCTTTCCCCTCTCCCCCCCCATCTCTTTGTTTGTCCTCACAACAACCACCCCTTCTTCCTCTCTCTCATCACTCGATTCCAACTTCCATTAAGGGATAAACAATGGGTGGTTGTGATAAGTTCCCACAGGTGGTTATGCTGTGACTTTGAGGTGGTAATGTTGTGCTGTGGCATTGTAGTATGTTATCAGTGTCAGAGAGTATGTGGGTTGGGCAGATGAGTACTTTGTTGGCGGTCGGGGCTGATGTTGGGTTTGATTCTGCAATTTGAATTTTGGGATTTCGCTCGGGTTGAGAGATGCTGGGGTTATCTCATTTTGGTTGTAAAACATATGGTGAAATTAAATAAAGGCACAAAACACTGGCATCTCCAGGCATTTATAAGCATTGTAGCTGGGGTGCGATGGGCTCTGGGGTCTCCTGGCCTGAGCCAGGTTTTGGAGTTTGGACTCTGGAGTTGGGCTGAGTGGTGGGTCCAGTTGCTGGAGAGTGCTTGTTTTCTGGTTCACGTGTTCTTGGGCACTCCGGGCATTTCATGGTGGTGTGTGACCCCCTCGGAGAGATACTCTTCCACAGCGGGCAAACAGGGTGGCAGCCGAAGTTCGAGTCGCATACCTCAAGGGAAACCCATGATGTTATAATCTCTTTAAAATAGTACGTGCTGTTTGAAAGTGATGTTTGGTTTTGCTATCCTGTTTGAACTTGCTGTTTTAATGTACCCCATTTCATTCAATCCTGTACTCATGCCAGCAGATGGGACCATCCCTTCCACTTCCCCTCAAGTACCCCTCCCAAATTCAAGGCAAATCAACCCCCCCACTTTTTTTTACTCGTCCCACTACTAAATGCAAGTCCAGAACATCCCCTTCCCCTCCCTATTTCCCTCTCCTTGCTCCTACATCCTCTTCGCTCCCACCCCCTCCTCACACCCCTCCCTCTTGGAGTGTATAGTGACATGTGGTGAAGCATCACTCTCCCCCCCCCCTTCCTCACTCTCCCCTTCCTTGCCCTAATCTCGCTCCCCCATCTCTCCCTCCCTGACTCCTCTCTCCCCACTCTTGCCTCCTCAGTCCCCCCTCCCATGTCCTCACTCTCCCCTGCCCTGCCCTCCAACCTTCTCACTCCTCCACCCTACCCTCATCACTCCCCCACCTCTCTCTCTCTCACTCCCCCACCTCTCTCTCTCTCTCTCTCTCTCTCTCTCTCTCTCTCTCTCTCTCTCTCTCTCTCTCTCTCTCTCTCTCTCTCTCTCTCTCTCTCTCTCTCTCTCTCTCTCTCTCTCTCTCTCTCTCTCTCTCTCTCTCTCTCTCTCTCTCTCTCTCTCTCTCTCTCTCTCTCTCTCTCTCTCTCTCTCTCTCTCTCTCTCTCTCTCTCTCTCTCTCTCTCTCTCTCTCTCTCTCTCTCTCTCTCTCTCTCTCTCTCCCCCATCTCTCTCTCTCTCTCTCTCTCTCTCTCTCTCTCTCTCTCTCTCTCTCTCTCTCTCTCTCTCTCTCTCTCTCTCTCTCTCTCTCTCTCTCTCTCTCTCTCTCTCTCTCTCTCCCCCATCTCTCTCTCTCTCTCTCTCTCTCTCCCCCATCTCTCTCTCTCTCTCCCCCATCTCTCTCTCTCTCTCTCTCCCCCCATCTCTCTCTCTCTCTCTCCCCCCCATCTCTCTCTCTCTCTCTCCCCCATCTCTCTCTCTCTCTCTCCCCATCTCTCTCTCTCTCTCTCTCTCTCTCTCCCCCATCTCTCTCTCTCTCTCTCTCCCCCATCTCTCTCTCTCTCTCCCCCCATCTCTCTCTCTCTCTCTCCCCCCATCTCTCTCTCTCTCTCTCCCCATCTCTCTCTCTCTCCCCATCTCTCTCTCTCCCCCCATCTCTCTCTCTCCCCATCTCTCTCTCTCCCCCATCTCTCTCTCTCTCTCCCCCATCTCTCTCTCTCTCTCTCCCCATCTCTCTCCCCATCTCTCTCTCTCCCCATCTCTCTCTCTCCCCATCTCTCTCTCTCCCCATCTCTCTCTCTCCCCATCTCTCTCTCTCCCCATCTCCCACCTTTCTCTCTTTCCCACCCCTCTCACCTCACTCTCACATGTCTGTCTGTCTCTCTGTCTCTCTGTCTCTCTCTCTCTCTCTCTCTCTCTCTCTCTGTCTCTCTCTCTCTCTCTCGGTCTCTCTCTCTCTCTCTCGGCCTGTCGGTCTCTCTCTCTCTCTCTCTCTCTCTCTCTCTCTCTCTCTCTCTCTCTCTCTCTCTCTCTCTCTCTCTCTCTCTCTCTCTCTCTCTCTCTCTCTCTCTCTCTCTCTCTCTCTCTCTCTCTCTCCCCTCACACCTCTCTCCCATCTTTCTCTGCCCCCCTCTCTTAGTATTCCCATCAGCAAAGTGACAGGTGGTATTTGCTAGTAACCAAATAAATCCTGCCTAATGAATCTCGTAAAGATCCGTTGATATGGTCGAGGGCTGCCTGCAACTGTGGCAGACCCAAGTAAACATAAAAGTAGAATCGAGCTCGAACACTGGTTCCTGGCACATGCCGTCAATGAAGGGCAACTGTTGACGTTGACACAATCAAAATAACTGACTCATCGAGCCGGCTACTTGCAAGATCACCTCATTCAAGATGGCAGCAGCAGAAGGATTTGGTACACGTGTTCATCTCTGCATAGAAGATGTATCCCAGACTTTATTAACAATGAGGTCGAATTGGACTGGGTTCATAAAATAAATGAGACATTTATGAAACAGTTGCAAATACCTAATGTGCCATTTTAGTCTGATGATGGAGCATTTTTAGTTGAATTGGCCTGAGGATGACGCACGTCCCTCCACTCCCATTCATAAATAGAAGGAGTTCATTTTACTTGAAAAGAGTGGGACAGCACAATTGCAGCGTTTTCCTTGTAATGTGAAATCAAAGCTGCAACAAATGGTCCTTGAGTGAGCAATTTCACATTGAGCTCACTTGTTCATTGGTGTCAGATATGCGACATCATTCAAGTTTACTCATGTAAGGTATGCAGCTGAGTCGTCAGTAGAA
>NC_140974.1:15184563-15189563 GCF_056783735.1 Eptatretus burgeri
TCCCCCTTGTTTCCCCCCCCCCCGCACTGAGATAGTGCGGAAAGGGGGCTCCGTTCCCACCCCATTCCAAGCAGTGCCAACGAAACCCGCGGAGGAGCATGGAGTCGGGCACCGCCGCCATATTTGCGGCTCATCACAAGATGGGTAGGCTCCGCCCGGTCTCGCGCCTACAGGCCTGTCTGCCCCCTTGTCGTTGAGGGTGGCCCTTTTTCTTTTGCTTTTGAGTATATGTGTTGTCGGCGCCGTCTGTAAAGTAAAACTGTGTAAGTGTTGCCGTGTGCTCGCGTAGTCGGTAGTAGATCTGCATTGTTGTGTTTCTTTTGTTGCAATTGCTTTTGGTGCATAATTGTTGTAATTGTATATGTGTGCTTTCCGTGTTCGGCGGAATGAATGTGCCTCATGTTGAACTGTTTTTCCCGTTTCGCTTCGTCTTTTCTTTAATTGAATCTCCACCTTACTTCACGTAAAGGGTTGGTAGTGGGCTAAATACGCCCGATAATTAATCGGAACCGTCGAGGTTGATGATAACACCACTCGGTTATCCCGATAGTACGGAACGGGTCGCTTAAAGTGGCCCGTGTCCGAAGTCAACCTGCGGCGAGGTGCGATCGCCCGGTCTACCCTCCGCGTGGGTACTTTGGTAGGTCGAATTTGGCGAACAACCCTATCCCACGCGGGGGGGCGGTTGGCACGATCGTGGTGAGGCCGAAAGGCCCACCCGTGACTAGTTCCCGGCGTTAGTTCCAGAGGGTCACGACGGAATTGTCCGTCCGGTGGGCGACGTTCCGCGATTCGAGTTACATGGCCGCTAGGCATGCTGGCGGACGCGAATTCGCAACAATATGTATATATATATATATATATATATATATATATATATATATATATATATATATATATATATATATATATATATATATATATATATATATATATATATATATATATATATATATATATATATATATATATAACTCTGCCATCCTTCTAACTACATCCCCTAACTAACTCGTGCTTCCACGTCGTCCCTTAAACTATAGCACGTTCCATTTAACACTACGTAGCTAAGCTACGTCCCCGCTACACATTCACAAGTCTGTCACTGTCTCCAAATAATCCATTTTATTTCCAAACCTAAAGCTCATTTAAATCCCTCTAACTAATCCATTCCACGGACTCCATGAGGACTTACCCCTGCCCCATGAAGTCGGTCTAACTAAGCTAACCTTTCCCCCTAACTAGTTTTCATCCTGTGCCCTAGGCAAGGGGGTCTTCCACCCCTTGCCCAGGAATCCTGTGCACCCGAAAGTGAGGCTTGCTTTTTTTTTCTTTTTTTTCCCATGCGCAGCACCAGCGCGGCAACTCGCAGCTCGCGCACTTTACACCTGCCCGTGACGTCATGCAGCTGCACGTGTTCCTCGTCCCTCCTTGGACGGTACCATCCGGCAGGGATACCCCTCCTGCCGGATTCCAACCCCACGTGCAGCCATGACGTCACCGTGCGCATAAAAAAAAAACACAAGCCCCACGTCTCGAGGGGTTCCCCACGCGAACACATGTGCTTTGCCCGTTGGAGCTTAACACACACGATCGCGTGGAGAACCCGTCCAGTCCAAATCCATAATCCTGCCTAAACTTTGTCCGTCCGCGGGATCGGCAAATCCACCGCTGGCGTTTCCGGACCGGGACTTCACTCTCGCAAGCGAGCACGTGGGGGCCTCGTGCGTTGCACAGCACGGACCTCGTGCTCACTGCTGGGTGAACCCGGCACGGTCCCCGAAACAACTACAGCCGCTACCCGGCTTTCTTTCTTCACATGTCTCCGTCGTCGCCTCCATTCCACCCACGCACACCTGCGTGTTACGACGCTCACACTCCACACCATTAAACTCACACCTGGAGACCCGGCTGCATGTTCACACATGCCGACCGACATCTCCCTTACATACCACTCTCTCACACACACGGTCTCCCTTGCATAAACCATACCACTCACACGTGGTGCTCCATTCACTCGCGCGGGGGCACTCACTCGTGCCATTTCCCTCACACAAACCACACCACTCACACACGCGGGGGCACTCAACCGCGGTGTTTCATCCACACACCGTCCCTCACTCACACACGCGGGGGCACTCACCCGCGGTGCCTCACTCACACACCGTGCCTCACTCACACACGCGGGGGAACTCAACCGCGGTGCCTCATCCACACTGGCCGTTTCATCCACACACACGGCCTCTTCCACACACGGTGCCTCATCCACACACGGCGTGCTGGGAAGCACGTACTCTGGCACCATCGCCACCACATCACTCACACACGGGGTCGCTTCCACACACGGGGACGCACTCACGCCTTGCACCACACACACAGGGACAACCACACTGGGGATTCGTGTCCCCACAAGGGTCTCCGGGGCCTCTATACCCCCCAAGCTTTCCGTGCACCCGTCCGCAGCACTCGTCCCCTCAACCCCGCGAAGCACAACCGAACTCACCTGGTCGTGACTCGCCTCAAGGGGGCATACTCCCTCCCCTCGTTCCTGGAGGAGGCTATCCCGCTGCTCGCACCGGGTCCCTACACGCTCCGCGAGCTCACCTCCATTATCCTCCACTACCTCCGTGTGTGTGTGTGCGTCACTTACCCCGTCTTCATCGTGTAGTCTTCCCTCTATCATTCCCATCTCCCGTGTCTCTGCCCACTCAGTCACCTCTTCACCCTTTACCTCCCTTGTCTCAACTATTTTTATTTCCTTTGTCGTCACCTCGCGTCTCGTCTCACACGTTTTGGTCTCCCCATTTAATTTTTCCCTTTTGGTCATCGTCACGACCCTCGCCCAACACGCCCCCCAAATTATTTTTTCGCCCGCCTCCACCGCGGGCCTGTCAGCCGTTGCACCCCCTCCCAGCTCGTTCGTTCCTACACGTGGAGTCGCCATTTTAAGCTCCCTGCTAACGGCCTTCATGCCCGCCTGCAGGCATCGGCCCATATTCTGCGTCTCACCCCGCAGCTTTTTCGTTTCTTCCTTCATTTCGTTTTTCATTTCATTTGTATTTGTATCCATCTTTTCGTTCATGTTCGCATTTATCTTCGCTGTCATTTCCGCCAGCATGGCGCATAGCTGGGCCATGTCGGGTGCGCTTGGGTGAGCCGCTTCGGCAGGGGTTGGGGAAGGGTTTTGGTGGAGAGGGGGAGGGGAGGTGTCATACATGGATTCTACACATTCTACATCCATTTCTAATACCCCCGGCTCCCGCTCGCCTTGAGACGCCATCTTATTTCTCGTAAAGGGTTAATTTAGCTCGCTCGTAATTTGGAGGGAATCGGGGGTCCCTCCTCTCACCCCTGGACCGATTCCCGTGAATTTAGCCGGAGACAGGAGAGCCCGTTTTCGCGTTCCCCGATACCAGTGCCGCGAGGAGGGCGATGGGTTTATATCGCACGACCTGACACCAGTGTTGCGGACTCGCGCCCGCCGGCGTGCGGACGGCCACGTAACTCGAATCGCGGCACGTCGCCCACCGGACGGACAATCCAGTCGTGACCCTCTCGGACTAACGCCGGGAACCAGTCACGGGTGGACCTTTCGGTCTCACCGCGATCGTGCCAATCGGCCCCCGTGTGGGATAGGGTTGCTCGCCAAATTCGACCTACCTAAGTACCCACACGGAGGGTAGACCGGGCGATCACACCTCGCCGCAGGTCGACTCCGGACACGGGCCACTTTAAGCGACCCGTTCCGTACTATCGGGATAACCGAGCGGTGTTATTCGTCGGCCTCGATGGTTCGATTAATTATCGGGCGTTTTAGCCCACGACCAACCCTTTACGTGAAGCAAGATGGAGATTCAATGAAAGAAAAGACGAAGCGAAGCGGGAAAACAGTTCAACATGAAGCACATTTATTTCGCGATGAACGGAAAGCACACATATACAATTCCACCAAAAGCACATGTAAAAGAAGAAGAAAATGCAATATTACACAAAAAGCAAATGCAACAATGCAGATCTATCCGACTACCGAGCACACGGCAACACTTATACAATTTTACTTCACAGACGGCGCCGACAACACATATTCCCAAAGCAAAAGAAAAGAGAACCACCCTCCAGGATGAGGGGGGTAGGCGGGCCTGGGGCCGAGACCGTGTCGGGCCTACCCGTCTGATGATGAGACGCAGAGCGGCGGTGGCGCCTCAATTCCGCGGGCCTCGCGGACAGTGTCTGGTAGGGGGTGGGATAGGGGCCCCCTTTGTCGCACTATCTCAGCGCGGGGGGAAACAGGAGGGGGTTGCTGATGCTCGGCGGAAGGAGGATATCACCCTGTCTCGGGTCCCACGGCGAGCGTCTCCTCCTCCACCTCGGTCGCGTTGCTGGCCTCTCCCTCTGCAGCTCCCGGCACCGACGCGAGCACCCCCTCGTCTGCCTTCGCCGCCGCCACCTCTCCACAGCTCCGTCTACTCGCCCTCTCCGTCTCCTCTCTTGGCTCGTCCCAACTCTTCACTCTTGACTTCTCCCACTTCTTTCCAGCTCCACCGACGACTCTCTTGAACTCCGCACAACTGTCTTTACTGACGAACGCAGCCGTTTATATAAGCCCCGTGGCTTCGCTCTTTCACCCTTGACCCTTTGCCTCCGACCCTTCACCTCTAACTGGCTCCCCATTGGACCGAGGAAAAGTGGGCGTGAATACTTTTTGATCCATGAATTTGCATATCGCGACCTCACTCCAACGCCCTGGAGGCGGGGCCAAATCGCCCACGCCCTCCGATTGGACGGAACAAAAGTGAGCGTGAGTCGTTTTTGATCCGTTTTCTGCGGAAAGTCTGTGATGTTTTTGAATACGCTGCTCGGTGCGCGCCCTGCACGAGTCCAGTATCGGTGCCCACGAGTGGCGCGAGATGGTGTGGATGCGATGGTGGCGAGTTGTGACGGTAAAGGTCGTGGCGGTTGTGGTGAAGCGGCGTTGTGGTTGGTGGTTGTTGTGAAGCGGCGTT
>NC_140974.1:15192063-15194563 GCF_056783735.1 Eptatretus burgeri
TACATACATACATACATACAGTACATATATATCCTCATAATTCAGAGAATATTTGACATAAAATTACAAAAGAGAGCAGGAAGCAACAAAAACTCAAAAAGGTCTGTGTATTAAAAAAAAAACAGGAAGATTCATAACCCTAATTAACGGCAAATGGGCCACAGAATGAATAATTACTCTCGTGTTCCCACTTCAACATCACCAGGAGAAATGAATGTTTGGAGAAAAGCATCATTGGGTTGGATGTTGGCTTTGATCAGGTCGAACTATAGAAGAATAATTAAACTTCAATTAGAAGAGCTCAAACAGAAGCATAAATAGTCCATATTATTGATTTCTTTCACACCGTTAATGAGGTAGCATGTGATACAACATCAATTACCTGACAATTAATAGCCTTTACATGTAAACAAAAACTAATCAATTTCAAAAGTTCTTTCAAAGAGAATTATCAAATTGTCTTTGACGTCACTGGCTTCGACCACATTATGGAATCACAATAGAAATATCATAAAACTAGAAGGGCACTCGGTGGAGCGCATACACCCAACACATAATGTCTGATCCATGAGAACATATCGGGCCCAATACATTTCTGAAATATCATGCCATACAGTACTATATCATTTTTATCCCTATATCTCAATGGTGAAGAATCACTTCAAAATTAAATAACTTTCGTATCCAGATCCGGATTCAGATCTTCACCAAAATCGAATCAATTCGTCCTTGCCACACACCCAACCTGTCCACCAAGTTTAGTCCGAATCTGTCCACAACTTTTTGAGATATTGTGCTATATATAGTTTTTGGCACTATCTCTCAGTGGTGAGTAAGCCTGGTGTTGGCTTAGCAGTTAGGGTGGCGGCTTGGGATCCTAGGGTCCTGAGTTAAATCCCCGTTGGCTGCTGAATTAATACACCAGGGGGTTAACTCAGCCTGTCATCCTTCCGAGGTTGGCAAATTGAGTACCAGCTTGCTGGGATAATTGAGCCATTCGAGTATCCTGCGTCGGAGTGGCGACCCGTCCAGGATTGTGCCCAATAGCCCAGGAAACTGCTTCAGCAGCACCGACACACTCTGTACAGAGTATGGTTCCAATTCTCAGTGGTGAAGAATCACTTAAAAAATTTTGGTAGTTGGATCTGGATCCAGATCTTCACCAAAATCTAATCATTTCGTCTTTGTCACACACACTGAACCTGTCCACAAAATTTCATCCGGATCCGTCCATAACTTTTTGAGATATCCTGTGCACAAACAGACAAACAGACAGACAAACAGACAGAACGGGGTGAAAACATAACCTCCTTCACCTTTGGTGGCAGAGGTAAAGAATGCCATCTTGCACTGAGACTCGCCAAAGTCAGTTATTTTGATCAGATCAAAACATGATTTATGAAGTATTCACTATAAACTCAGCGAATCAAATCATGTTCGTATGAGTGGCAATGACAAACGGCGATGTGTTGTTGTGCATTGTCAGATTTATTCCTAAAGTTCTTGTGAGTAATGGACAGGAGCACCAAAGGGCCCTTCGGCCTGAGGAAATCTGTGAGTTATGGATGAAACTTCGCCTGAGACTTGGTCTACTCTAACTTCTTTGATACTAAATTGGTGGAGTAGTACCGATTACAATTAATGGCTGGCGACCTTTATTATTTCATTCTTTCAATAATATGTGCCAACAGAATGGAAACCAGCAGTGCACCGAGGGTGAGACAGTGGGGCATAAATCAGGGAAATGGAGGAACAAGAAAAGAGGAAGGGGGAAGGAAACACACAGTAATATTTCTGAATCAGACCCGTAAGAGCATGCGGTCTGTGCAAGCACATAGAAATCCAGAAGAATTATACGACACATGAAGCAGTGCCAGATTAACATTTTGTGGGCCAAACAAAACAAATTTATGGGCCCCCATTGGGGATCCATTGGAAAAGACAGATCAACACATACATTGCGTTTAACACAACACACAACGACACAGGTTGTATTTACTTTATTTTCATCCAGTTCTGCTTTACGTTTGCGTTTCTGATTGGCGTTTAACTGTTTTGTCATCACTTTTGTCTCTAGTTCTCATCTAAAATAACTCTCCCACTCTGACTATCACCCATGGCTGAAACAGTGTGTGCACTGGTACGTACGTCATTTATAGTGCAGTGATGTCATGGCTCACACACCAGTAAATGGCTGTGGTGTGGAAATAAAATGTAAGCTACAACACAACAACACGATTATGTGGTGCTTAAAATATAAATTCACCTTTCAAATAGTTTGTTTTTTAAAAGGAACCATTTTGGTCATTATGGGCCCCTTTTGAGAGTGGGCCTGGCACCATTGCAAACCGAGGACAGCTTGAAGGTGCACACAAACCTGTAAATGTATTACACTAGCAGGAGTACCCAGCGTTGCCGGGAAACATTAGGTCCCTCTTCCCACCCCACCCCTTCCCCTGCCTCCTCCTACCCCACCCCTTGAAGGACGAATTCATCAATA
>NC_140974.1:15204563-15332063 GCF_056783735.1 Eptatretus burgeri
TATATATATATATATATATATATATATATATATATATATATATATATACTGCAGATGTACGTATATACTATATATACATGTATATTATAAAGCTTTTTCTGACTGATGTTAAAGACCGGGACCTTCCAGGTGACGGAGAAAGCTTAAGTTTTTTGCGCCAGCCGACATTGAAGCCACTACACCGGGAAATATCACAGAACCACCGGAAAGTGTTCATAACTGAAAATATAAATAAATGTAAATGAAAAAGAAAGAGAAAAGAATAAATGCAAGTGAGTGACATGAGACAATGCGGAAGAGAGTGGAGAAGGTAGCGATGAGGTGAATCCAAGCACCATCAGGCCAACCATTGGTAGGTGACAACTCATCTGTGTCGGGGTTGGACACTAACTCTAACTACTTCTTTCTCACCTCTACCTCTTCTCACCCCTCTTAAAAACACTTTTCTCATTTATTTGTGTGTCTGAATTCATTTTGTTTAGAAGTGTTAAATAATTGTTGTTAGAATTCCAAAGGTGGGTACGTCGTGTGGAGGCAATGGGAATGTTATACCTGTTATAATTGCTTGACTGTTAATACTTGCTTGTGTGCCACTGGAAATATTTGCTGCCTACCATTGCCAATACAAGCTTGAAACTGTCTTGACTTGGCCTGACTTGTTTTGATCATGATGTCGCATGCCGGAAAGCCATTGACCCAGGGTTGATAGGCCTCTGATAGAGGATAGGGTTCGGCATGAAATGCTGGTTCACTTGGCCAATTGACATCTCTTGTGCAGCTGCAGACACGGTTCCCTATCTCCTTGAGTCATATCACAGGTATGGTAGACCGATAATGAGCGTGAAGATCCGGCCAGAGGTGAGTTTTGTAGATGGCGTCCATGGTCTTTTAAAAGACACCACAGAGTTATCTGAGAGCAGTGAGGACCATATGTTATATATATATATATATATATATATATATATATATATATATATATATATATATATATATATATATATATATATATATATATATATATATATGATCCCTATGTCATAAGAGGCGACCAGGGTTGCGTCAGGAAGGGCATCCGGTGTAAAACATGTGCCAAATCACTATGCGGACCATATGGATGATCCGCTGTGGCGACCCCTCACGGGAGCAGCCGAAAGAAGAAGAAGAAGACATATATATATATATATATATGTATATATATATATATATATATATATATATATATATATATATATATATATATATATATATCTATTTATATATATTTATATTTTCTTACAGTTCTGCAAAATGGCACACCCCAGTAATGGCAACCAATATATAGTGGTTCCCGAAATAGCTATTATTATTATTATCCCCTGCCAACCATCGAAGTTGGCGGGGGGTATAGAAATGGGTTCCGTCCGTCCGTCCGTCACATTTCGTTTCCAGAGCTTAACTTCAAATCCCCTCAATATATATTTACGAAATTTGGTACACATATCAAGCAAGTGGTGAACTGGTGCCTTTTGATATTTAGTGATTTCCCCCAAAAAATTTTCTTTCACTTTCCATGGAAACAAGTTGGGTATAAATAAATAATTGAGGTTAACCTTTGTTTCCAGAGCATAGTTGCAAAACTATTAACTATTTCTTTATGAAATTTGGTACACACATCAAGAATAAATTGAACTGGTGCCTTTTGCTACTTGTCCTCATTTACTATGGTGGGGATATCGAAGACTTTGTCTTCAACGGACGCTAGTTTCGTTTGTATTTGCTTCAGATAGTCCTTCCCTTGTGTTTAATGGGGTATACATTGTGAGGGCTTAGCTAGGTTTTTCTCCAATTTCTCCCCATTTATCCCCTTTTTAACTGTGTGCCACCTCATTAGCATATGTTGCCAAAATCCTTCTGTCAGTCTGCAGTGTGGTTCTTAAAGGTGAGTGGTGGACTCTTCATCTGCTTGTTTCGGTGATACAAAGATCACCCTCTGGGGACATGTAACCTGACTGTGTGGTCAGATTTCAATCTGTGTGCATGCAATGGGGGCAAGCGTCAAACGTGACCACAATAGACTTCAACATCAATTCGTATCCTGCACTCTCTCTCTCTCTTTTCTGTGCAGCACAAGGATGGGAGTACCATCATTTTCTGGGGGCACAGCTGTGCTGCGAGGGCAAAGCCCCTGTTACCAGCATGCTGGTACTCATTTTGCCGACCTCGGAAGGATGACAGGCTGAGTCAACCCTCCCTGGTGTTAATTCAACAGCACAACAGGGGCTTGAACTCAAGACCCTCGGATCTTAACCCAACCACCTAACCATTACATTAACATCAGGCCGTATCCTGCTGGGGTTTTATTAAGGACTTGGTACATGAGATAAGTTGCCCACTTGAAGGTCGTGAGTTAATTCAAACTGCATTGAAACCTGTCATGTGTGTGTAACTTTGGGGAGTATTAAAGTCATTGTGATGGGATGTTATTAAATGGTATTTGTGTTTGAAAGGGAGACAGTCAGGCTAAATAAATTACTTAGAACTTTGGGATGACTTGGGATTATTAAATGTCCTTCTATTTCGTGGCATACATTGATTTCACCTGCTAAACAATAGACCGGATATATTGTTGTCTGTAAAGCTTTTCTGTCGCGCTACCCCTCCGGGCAATTGTTGCACTCGTGTCGGTGTTCGGAGGAAGCGCATAATAGGAATTGGGCACTCGTCCTGGTTTCTGGTGTATGTTCTGGTGTATGTTCCCCCTCCATCCCCTCCCTTACCTCAAATGGCCGCACTGCTGATTCCACACGTGATAAAGCTGAATGTCTAAACTCGGTGTTTGCAGCTAAATCTTGTGTCCCAAACCCATCACTATCTCTACCCACTTTACCCAGTCGCACCCAACTGTCCCTGGACTCTGTATCCTTTTCTCCTGACAAGGTGGAGAGCTTGCTTTCAAACCTCGAGTCAGATTCTGCAACCGGTCCAGACGGCATCAGCCCACGTGTCCTCAAAGCCTGCTCTTCTGCTCTTGCTCACCCTCTCTCTGTTCTATTCACCCTCTCATTTTCCCAAGGTCATCTGCCATCTGCTTGGAAATCTGCTAACATCACTGCCCTGCATAAAAAAGGTGCAAAAACAGATCCCTGTAACTATAGACCAATCAGCCTTCTCCCAATCATCAGCAAGGTTATGGAATCCATCATCGCTTCAGACATGAAATCCTTCCTCTTCTCCAATGGCTTGATTTCCAATCATCAATTTGGTTTCAGACCAGGTCACTCTACCCTAGATATGCTGCTACTGCTCTCCCATCAATGGATGGAGGTCCTCAATGCCAGACAGGAAATCCGAGCCGTATCCCTGGACATATCACGTGCTTTTGACACAGTCTGGCACCCTGCCCTACTCACCAAACTCTCTTCCCATGGTATTCAAGGCCATCTCCACTCATGGCTCGCAGACTTCCTCTCCTGTCGCAGTCAACGTGTGGCCCTAAATGGAGTTCTTTCATCCCCTCTTCCTGTGCAGGCTGGAGTTCCTCAAGGTAGCGTTCTGGGCCCTGTTCTTTTTCTGGTTTTCATCAATGATCTCTCGGACTCTCTGGAAAATCCTCTATTTCTCTTTGCCGATGACTCCACCCTCTGCCGTACCATCTGTCATCCCTCAGACCGGCAAGCAGCAGCTTCTTCACTCACTGCAGATCTGGATAAAATCACAAACTGGTCCAACACGTGGAACATGTCTTTCAATCCAGACAAATCTCACACAAAACAAGTCCACACATGAACCCATAAAATAAATTTGGGATCTCGTTCGATAAGAACCCATGAAAGAAAAAGTGGTTTTTCGTCCGTGATGTGAAATAATAACAGATACTGGATTCATTTTAGAGATAAGAACCCATAACTGACATTGTGGCTCCTTTGATAAGAAATGGAATTGCTAATGATAATACAAAAGTGATGAAAACATAACCGGGCAAAACCACAAATAGTCCAAGAGCATTAGGTCAAAATAGGCCCTAACCTGGACATTTTTGGTAACAAGCTGATTTTTTCAGAATAGGTCCAGGAATATGTCTAGAATAACATACTAAAAGTCCTCATCAATCCTCTTTGAGCGTTTTCCGCAATCCAAGATGGCGTCCAAAATGGCCGCCTCTTCTGTTTTTCTCATAACTTTGCAAGCAGGTTTCCCCAAAACACACTTTAAATGTCTACATATATGTTTTGAAGTATGAGGAACTCATTAGAATACATCTTAAGAGATGCTGAAGCACGCAAGTACCAATAAGACCTCTTGAGTTCTTCCAAAAGTCCAGGCAGAAGCAGACGCCGACACCCTGATTGTCTCCACAGCACTAGCACTGGCAGAGTCAGAACATGTGCCAGTTGCTGTCGTTGGTACGGACACAGACTTACTGGTAATGCTAGTTGCTCGGGCAACCTCTTCCACAGATGTGTACATGCTATGCCGCAGTAATCCTGTCACGGTCTTCAACATTCATGAGATTCAGCATGCCATAGGGGACACAAGAAATCACTTGATGTTTCTTCATGCTGTGACGGGATGTGACACGGTCTCTGCGATCTATCGTCAGGGCAAGCGTAAAGCTTTCAACATGGTGCACAAGAAGCGGGACTACGACTTGCTGGATACCTTCACAAACAGTGGAAGCACCCATGACGAGGTGGAAAAAGCTGGGGAAGGCTTCATTCTTAAGCTTTATGGAGCCAGCAGTTTTGAATCTCTTGATGACTACCGTCACATCGCATACAAACGGGCAATCGGTCGCAGTTCCCTGAGTTCATCCTTTCAGCTAGAAAGTCTACCTCCAACTAGTGCTGCAGCAAAGCAACATTCATATCGCGCCTATCTTACCGTCCAGGAATGGATGGGTATCTCCTTATCTCCAACAGAATGGGGCTGGCGATTTCAGGACGGGACTCTTACCCCGGTAGAAACAGACATTGCTGTTGCACCCGACACTTTGCTGAACATGGTGGCATGTGGGTGTAAACCAGATGGTTGCAGAAGCATGACATGTAGCTGCAAGAAACTTGGGCTCTTTTGTACCTCAATGTGCAGTAAATGCAGTGGTCTCAATTGCAACAATACAGCACCAACTCTTATAGATGCCGACGATGATATTACCCCAACTTCAGAGGACATCAACATTGAAGATACAGCATCCGACGATGAAGACAATGACTGATGCAACTAGGTGTGTGCATGCGTAAGGTAAAGATTCATCTGAAACTTTTGAGGTTTGAATCTCTAGCATGATCTTGTTTTGAATGTCTTTGCCTCTTGAAACAGGCTAAAACAGCAGTGTGTTGATAAGTGGCGGACATTTTGAGCACCATTTGAATTTCAGAAAGAACTTCAGCGGTTTTATTGTTTCCTTTGTACTTCAAAGTATCTGAATGAGTTCCTTATTTCTCAAGACATAATATATTTAGAGATTTAAAGTGCATATTGAGGTAACTTAGTCACAGGGTCATGAGAAAAACAGGAAATTGCAACCATCTTTGGCGCCATTTTGGATTGCGGAAAACGCTCAAGGAGGATTCATGAGGACTTTTAGTATGTTATTTCACACACATTCCTGGACCTTTCCTGAAAAAATCAGCTTGTTACCAAAAATCAGCTTGTCACTTCCGGTTCCGGTTTTGAGCGGCAAGAGGTCTCCTTCGGGGCTCCCTGCTGACATTCTCAAAGTTAAGTTCCGGTTGTTATTTGTCCCGTTTTAACTGTTTAATTTTCTCACCTACATGTTAATGTGTGTTCCTAGTTCGGTTTTGTTTCAAAAATCGTGCTATTTTGTGAGTATTTATGTCGACGTTCTTACCTGGTGTTTGAGGCCTAGTCCTAGGCTTGAGGCCTACCGGTTCCACTTGGTGTTCGATCGTTTTTTTTTTTTGTTTGTTTGTTTTTTCTCCCCATTACCTTCAATTTCTATCCTCCCCATTACCTTCAATTTTCATCCTCCCCACTTTCCAAACATCCCCCATTCTCCCAACTAATCTCTTTCTTATCTCAAAAAAAAAAATAAAAATAAATAAATAAATAAAAAATACCCAACAACAACAACAACAACAACAACACGCTCACCTTCTCCCGATTCTGCTACTTCTTCTTCCTCTTAACTTCCTCCTCGTCTTCCTCGATTTTTTTTTTTTTTTTTTTTTTTTTTTTTTTTTTTTACATTTCCATGACCTAATCTGTTGAACTCTCTCATACATTAATATTAACAACAAAAACGATCTTATGATGCTTCATCTTCCTCTCTCACACATGTGGTACTCTTTACTGTTTCACAATGCACTACTCTTCTGCTATTTCAACAGACTGCTTTCATTTCGACCTCTCCTTCATTCCTTGCCTAAAAAATCCAACTATTACAGCGCTTCTTCTCTCCATGCTCTGAATTCGCCTTCATTGCATCCATCAAGAATTGTGTTAAATCGCATCTCTGACCTAAAACTTTTAAAAACCACAGTTTGCCATGGATGCTCGCTTTCCATCAACCATTCTTTTTTCCAACTTCAGTGCCAACTCACCCCCCTCACCCCTCAGTCTCACTCTCGAAGCAACCATCCCACTCTTCTCCCTCCAGGCCTCCCTCTCACCTCTTTCAAAAATTCCCCCCTCACCTTTCTCCCACCTTTCATCCCCCTCACTCTTCCTTCTCTAAGTTGCCCCCCTCTCATCCACCAACCTGCCTCCCTCCACTGCCCTCTCACCTCCATCTCTTCACTCCACCTCCTCAAATACTCAACTGCCATCTTCCTTGTCTCTTGTCCCCCCTCTCTCCCAGCACCACAGAGCCTTTTCTCCTCCTCATTCGGCCCCCCCCCCCCCCCATTCTGCAATACCCCACACTCCTTCAACAACCCTCCTCACCTCCCCCCCTCGTCCCTCGTCCTACCCTCCCCCGCCCCCTCCACCTCCTGCACCCAAAGCCTCCTCCCGTACCTCTTCATTAAAAGTGTGGACCTCAAATATCCGGGGCCTTCGCTCAAACCTTTCAGATCTTTCCATGCAGGTTGCCACTGACAAACCAGACATTATCTGCCTAACAGAAACTTTCCTCTCCCAAGACGTGTCTGACTCCCAAGTATCTCTCCCTGGTTACTCCCTCTTACGGTATGACAGACCTGAGCCTCGTCCTGGTGGAGGTGTTGCTCTCTTCATCAAAGACTCTATTCCTCACTCTCCCTGCACTGCTCTCACTCCCCCACACCCCCAGGAATACCTCTGGCTTCGGCTTCCCCTCCACTCCCACCTCATGTTTATATGTGTACTGTACCGTCCACCGAACAGTGATGACTCCATCTACACCTCACTCTCCGAAAACATGGACCATCTTCTATCTTCTCATCCAAACTCTCTCTTCCTCTTATGTGGCGACTTCAATTGTCATCACGCCAGTTGGCTAGGTGTGGGTACCTCTCTCACCTGCCATGGGACATCAGCAAAAGCTTTCTGTGACTCATTGGGACTGACTCAATCGGTCAACTTCCCGACCCGGATCTCAACCAATGGTACTCCATCTCTTCTGGATCTGATTTTGACAAATTTCCCTGACAATATCTGCTGCTCTTCCTTCGCTCCAATTGGTTCTTCTGACCACGTCCTTGTTAAAGTGGACATCTCTCTGGCTGTTATCAGAGAACCACCTCACCGCCGTCGAGTCTGGCATTTCACTCAAGCCGACTGGCAGGGTCTCCGAGCAGCCATCAAACTTACAGACTGGTCTCCTATCACTACTTTCTCAAACATCAACTCATCCTGGGAATTCTTTCAAAGAAACTTGCTCTCCCTCATGCACAGATTTATTCCCTCTCGTGTTCAGTTGTCTTACCCTTCCTCCCGCCCTTGGTTTACTGAAGCTTGTGGCGAGGCAGTTGTCCTGAAACAACTTGCCTTTGCCTCATGGAAAGCAAACCCAACTGAGGGCAATCTCAGTTCTTTCCACAAAGCTCGGAACAAGTGTGTAGCTACCCTCAGGAGAGCCAGAAAACAACATCTTTCTCATCTCAAGTCTGAACTCTCAAACCTCTCTCCCTCCTCAAAATCCTGGTGGCATTTAATCAAATCTGTTTCTGGTGTATGTTCCCCCTCCATCCCCTCCCTTACCTCAAATGGCCGCACTGCTGATTCCACACGTGATAAAGCTGAATGTCTAAACTCGGTGTTTGCAGCTAAATCTTGTGTCCCAAACCCATCACTATCTCTACCCACTTTACCCAGTCGCACCCAACTGTCCCTGGACTCTGTATCCTTTTCTCCTGACAAGGTGGAGAGCTTGCTTTCAAACCTCGAGTCAGATTCTGCAACCGGTCCAGACGGCATCAGCCCACGTGTCCTCAAAGCCTGCTCTTCTGCTCTTGCTCACCCTCTCTCTGTTCTATTCACCCTCTCATTTTCCCAAGGTCATCTGCCATCTGCTTGGAAATCTGCTAACATCACTGCCCTGCATAAAAAAGGTGCAAAAACAGATCCCTGTAACTATGGACCAATCAGCCTTCTCCCAATCATCAGCAAGGTTATGGAATCCATCATCGCTTCAGACATGAAATCCTTCCTCTTCTCCAATGGCTTGATTTCCAATCATCAATTTGGTTTCAGACCAGGTCACTCTACCCTAGATATGCTGCTACTGCTCTCCCATCAATGGATGGAGGTCCTCAATGCCAGACAGGAAATCCGAGCCGTATCCCTGGACATATCACGTGCTTTTGACACAGTCTGGCACCCTGCCCTACTCACCAAACTCTCTTCCCATGGTATTCAAGGCCATCTCCACTCATGGCTCGCAGACTTCCTCTCCTGTCGCAGTCAACGTGTGGCCCTAAATGGAGTTCTTTCATCCCCTCTTCCTGTGCAGGCTGGAGTTCCTCAAGGTAGCGTTCTGGGCCCTGTTCTTTTTCTGGTTTTCATCAATGATCTCTCGGACTCTCTGGAAAATCCTCTATTTCTCTTTGCCGATGACTCCACCCTCTGCCGTACCATCTGTCATCCCTCAGACCGGCAAGCAGCAGCTTCTTCGCTCACTGCAGATCTGGATAAAATCACAAACTGGTCCAACACGTGGAACATGTCTTTCAATCCAGACAAATCTCACACTCTCACTATGTCTCTTCGAAAGGACCGTTTACAAAACCCCCCATCCACTTTCTCAACAATCCTCTGGAAGAAGTCTTTTCTTTCAAGCTTCTGGGTCTCACTATCTGCCATGACCTTTCCTGGGAAAGTCACATTTCCAACCTTGCCTCAAAAGCCAGTCGCCGACTGGGAATCCTCCGTCGTGCAAAGTCCTTCCTCGGCCCTCTTGAGCTCCTGACCACTTACAAAGCTTTTGTCCGTAGCCTGATGGAGTACTGCTCTCCCCTCTGGGCTGGTGCTCCTGCCTCCCACCTTTCTCGACTTCACGCTGTCGAAACCAGGGCTTTTAAGATCATTGGCATCTCCCGCAATGAAGCTGAGTCTTTGGGCCTCTCACTCAATCACCGCAGGTTGGTCGGTGGTCTTTCTGTCTTCTACCGACTCCTCTCCAGCCTTGCCCCCCTGCTCTCTCTGTGATTTGTCCCAACCACATTTCCACAGGGCGCTCAAGGTCCGCCAACAACCCCCTTCTGGTAAAACTACCAAAATCACGAATCACTGCTCATCTTCACTCTTTCATTCCTCTTTTTCCCACCTTTGGAATAAACTTCCTCACTCTATTCTTTCCCATTCTTCCCTCCAGGCTTTCAAAACAGCTGTTCACCACCACCTCTTATCTTCCCCCATCCAAATCCTCGATCTTTTCTACCCCCGATAATCCACCCAGCCCACTTCCTTCAATTCTCCTGCTTTCCTTCCTGAAAGTCCCTTTAATGTCCATCTTCCCCTCGCCATGTTCCCCGTCCCATCCCCATCCCTCTCCCTTCCACAGTTCACCTGTGTCTGTTCCCCAATGTTTTGTCCCTTCCACTCCCGCCCCTCTTGTCTCATGCCTCCTTGCTGTGAGTTGTGCGTTAGCTCTCATACGAGCCTCGACCAAGGTATACAAAAAAAAAAAAAAAAAAAAAAAAAAAAAATGTCCAGGTTAAACCCTAATGCTCTTGGACTAAAACGATAACAATGGCATTTAATGCAAAAGAGTGAGTATGGAAAAACTTGGTGGGTTAAAGGAATCTGACGTTTTAGAGTTGGCTCAGTATTGTGACATAGAGGTTCGACCAAGTCTCAAGAAAGCGGAAATTCTGTCATTGGTGGTAAACTATTTAATTGAGGAGAAACATGTGTTGGAATCGGTATTTCAATTGTTTTGGGATGATAAGAGTGAGAATGTGGAGTTGCAAAAATTAGAGTTGCAGTTCAAAGAAAGTGAATGTAAGCTCAAAGAATTGGGAATGCGGAAAAAAAGAAATATCGGAAGAAAGGGAGTATAAGATAAAGGAATTGTAGCTTCTGAACCAAGAGCAGGAAAGGGAATACAAGATAAAGGCATCGGAGCTTCGGAGCCAAGAGCAAGATAGGGAAGATAAGAGAAAAGAATTTGAGATTCGGGAAAGAGAAGGACGAAGAGAAGTGGAGATTCGGGAGAGAGAAAAGATGAAAGAAATTGAGATTAAGGAACTGGAGATTCAGGGACAGATTAAGTTTAGAGAAGACAGAGTTGGTGAAAGGAGTCAAAACCACATCAAATCCAATATCTCTATCGACCAGTCAAAAGTCTTGGGACATTACCAGACAGGTGAGACTTGTTCCACCCTTTAATGAGAGAGAAGTAGATAAGTACTTCCTTGATTTTGAAAAAGTGGCACAACCCTTGCAAAGTTCTCAGGAGTCTTGGACTATGTTATTGCAAAGTGTTTTTGTGAAGAAGGCTGAAGATATTTACTCTGATTTACCTCTTGATCTCTGTGAACAGCATGACTAGGGAAAACCTGCTATTCTTAAAGCCTGTGAATTCGTTCCAGAGGCTTTCACGCAGAAGTTTAGGCAGTGTAGGGTGAAAGAAAGTGAAACTCATGTGGAATTTGCTATGGAAAAAGAGACTTTGTTTGATAGGTGGTGTGGTTCCAAGGAAATTGTGAACGACTTTGACAGATTAAGGCAGTTGATGTTCGTGGAGGAGTTTAAGCGGTGTGTGCATTCTTACATTTGGACGAATGGGACGTAGACAAATTGCACACCGCAGCAACAATAGCTGATAATTATGCTTTGACTCACAAAATCCATTTTCACAAACCAGGTTTTCCCAACAAAAGTAACCTGGAGAGTTACAGTAAATCTAGTCAGAGAGTAAGACCCTTACTTAAAGGTTGTCAGGAAAACTCGCATGCCAAGTGGGATTATTCGAAGCCTGTTGACCAGAAAGGAAATTTTCTTGGTGTTCAGGGAACACCCACAAATTATTCATTCATGCCGATTTGTTTTATTGTGTCATAAGGTGGAAAGACACCAAAATAAACATCAGCAAGGTGCTTCAACTACTTGTTAATGTTAGGAATCGCCCGTTGCGGGCAGTAACTATTAAAGGGTCATCCAAGAAGGAGGTGACACCAAAGTCAGACGTCATTCGTGAGTGATATTAGGCATTTGTTCCAGAGGGTTTTGTGTCAGCTGTAGGTGACGATGCAAATCAGCGACGTGTTAAAATATTGAGTCATGGAGGCATCTCAATCTTTAATGCTCGAGAGCATTTTTCCACTATCTGAGAGAATAGCGACTGGTACCACTGTACTGCCTCAAGAAGTTAGTGGTTTTGTTAATGCAGCTCCTCAGCTGGTTAACCTTGAGTCTGAGTTAGCATCCAGACTTGTTTCAATCGGTTTACAGTCTAAACTTCCATTGCAAGAAGTTTCTTTCATCATTGGAAATGATTTAGTTCGTTGTAGAGTCTCCCTTTATCCACAGATGGTGGATGAACCAATTTCAGAGTAACATGGAGCAACTGGAGAAGGAGATTCCTAATCTGTTTCCATCTTGCATAGTGACTCGTTCTAAGTCAAGGAAGCACTCTGAAGAGAGAGGAATGAAAAAGGATGTGGACTTAGAACACGCGTACACTTTCAAAGGAACTTTTATGGACCAGTTCAGTGATTATGTTAACACTCGTAAAGCTGGTGATGGTCATATTCTTGGACCAGATGACAAATCTGGTGGCCAATCAGATGCAACTTGTCTTAAAGTAGCAAATTGGTACTTTGGTAGCCTTCTTCTCTGTGAGGGCTTTATTAGCTACCTTTCTTAGCTCAGCATCCTTCATTTGCTCTTTTATTAGTCTCTCTTTTAATGTATGCCTGGTGTTGGCTGAATGGTTAGGGTGGTGGGCTTTGGATCCTAGGTCCTGAGTTCAAATCCCGCTCATCTGTTGAATTAATAACAGGTGGGGTTAACTCGTCCTGTCATCCTGCCGAGGTCGGCAAAATGAGTGCCAGTATGCTGGTATCCTGTGTCAGAATGGCGACCCATCCAGGATTGTGCCAAATAGCCAAGGAGACTGCTTAAGCAGCACCAATGCTCTGCACAGATTATGGTCCTAATCTCCTCCATATCCCTTTTAAGAAAGATGGGTTATTAATGAGAAAGTGGAGACCACTTCAGGTATCGGCAGATGATGAATGGAAAAATCATGAGCAAATTGTTGTTCCAAAACTGCAACAGAATGAGATTTTGAGCTTAGCACATGACATACCATCAGCAGGTCACCTCGGAGTGAATAGGTCACCTGAGTAATCAGGTGACATTGGCAGGTCACCTGATGACTCCAGTGCAGGTCACCTAGGAGTGAATAAGACATGTGACAACATTTTGACACATTTCTTTTGGCCGTGTTTGCTTCGTGATGTGGCAAAGTTTTGTAAATCTTGTCATTCCTGCCAGATGGTGGGAAAACCGAATCAAAAGATTCCTTCAGCAGCATTAAAAACCAATTCTGGCTTTTGATAAACTATTCAGTTAGGTCATCATTGATTGTGTTGATCCCTTGCTAAAAATTAAGGAAGGTAATCAATACATGTCGCCAATTATGAGTGCGTCCACGAGATCTCTTACAAAAATTGCAGTGCCAAACATTGTGAAGGCATTAGTTAAGTTCTTTACACTTGTGGGCCGACCTCAGGTCATACAATATGATCAGGGATCAAATTTCATGTCAAATCTTCTCCAGCAAGTTTGCACCAGTTGGGAGTGAAATATCTGGAGTCACAAAGTGCTTTGGAAAGGTTCCACCAGACTTGGAAAAACATGATTAGAACTTACTGCTTTGAGTGTGTCAAGGATTGGGATGAAGGAATACATTTTCTTGTTGTTTGTTGTCGAAGAGTCAGTTCAGGAGTCATTGGGATTCAGTCCTTTTGAACTAGTGTTTGGACACACTGTGCGAGGTGACCATTGAAGCTTTTGAAGGAACAGTGGCTTCATGAGAAGTCACAGTTTAATTTCTGGATTATGTGTCTGATTTCAGAGAGAGCTTGGCAAAGGCACAGGAAATAGCCAGAGTGAATATAAAACGAAACGAACACAGGACAAAACTTGAAGGGCACTCGGAAGAGCGCATACCTCCGCCACATAATGCCTGATCCACGAGAACATATCGGGCCCAATACATTTTTGAAATGTCATGTAATGTATCGTTTTTGGCCCGATCTCTCTCTCAATGGTGAAGAATCACCTTAAAAATTAAATAATTCTCGTATCCAGATCCGGATTCGGATCTTCACCAAAATCGAATCCATTCGTCCTTGCAACACACCCAACCTGTCCACCAAGTTTCATCTGAATCCGTCCACAACTTTTTGAGATATCCTGTACACAGACAGACGGACACGGGTGAAAACATAACCTCCTTCCACCTTCGGTGGCGGAGGTAATGAAAGCGAGACATGATAGACATTCCAAGAAAAGGGAATCGAGTCGTGTGACAAGGTTTTGGTGTTGCTACCAATTAAAGGTCAACCATTACAGGCAAGGTATTTTGGACCTTACCTCACTGAAAGAAGTCAGCGAGACTGATGATGTCGTTCAAACGTTCGTGTGTGTGTGTGTGTGTGTGTGTGTGTGTGTGTGTGTGTGTGTGTGTGTGTGTGTGTGTGTGTGTGTGTGTGTGTGTGTGTGTGTGTGTGTGTGTGTCTCTGTTTGTCCTTCTGTCCGAGCCATAACTTCAATGTAATTTGAGCTTTTATCATCAAATTAAGAATTTGGTCAAAAAGTCAACGGTACCGTTTAACATACGAAGAAGAAGAAGTCCGAAGAGAGAGTGGACATGCTTTGCATTCTCAGAGGCTTTCTAGTTACCCTCGCTGAAGGACAGGGTGTTGTGTTTGGGTCCATTTGTTAATTGCAAAATCGAAGATTTTTCAAGTATATTGGTTCGTCGATTTTGTTATTCTGTCTGTCTGTTTGTCGCCTACAGATCACAATTTTAAACCGATCTTCACAAAACTGCACCACGTGATAGAGTTTGTCATAAGGAAGACGCCTATTGATTTTGAGGTCAAAAGGTCAACATAGGGCAAGGTCAACAACCAAAAGTTGTGTTTCTAAAATCCCCAATTTTCATCCGATGGACTTGAAATTTGAAGAGGATTTATATTTCACGTCACTGAATTCAACCAGCCAATTATTTTTGAGGTCAACAGAAACCAAAAGGTCAACATAGGCTCAAGGTCACCAACTTAGATAACATTTCTAAAATCCTCAATTTTCATCTCATTGACTTTAAATGTGAAGAGGATTTGCACATCACGTCACTGAATTCAACGACCAATTGTTTTTGAGGTCGACATGGACCAAAAGGTCAACATAGGCCCAAGGTCAATAACTATGGAGGTATTTATAAAATCCTCAATTTTCATCTCATTGACTTGAAATTTGAAGAGGATTTGCATAACAGGTTACTGGATTCAACGACCAATTATTTTTGAGGTCAACATAGGCCAAAAGGACGACATCAGCTGACTTTCTAAAATTGTCAATTTTCATCCGATTCACTTGAAATTTGTAGAGGAGTTGCATATTTGGTCATTTAATTCAACCACCAATTATTTTTGAGGTCAAATTTCTTTTATGGATTTTGCAAGTTTCATGCTCTGCACGGCATCTTCTTCTTGTTTGTTTGTTTGTCTGTTTGTTTGCACAGAACTTTCATTTTTTTTTTCTTTGCAACCACTTGTCGGATTGAGAAAAAAACATTTTCAACATTGGTGCGACTACTCATGTAGAATGCTTTCGTCATAATTATGACATCATAGGTCACGTGGTGTGGCAGCCATGTTGGAAAAATGGAAAAACTCTGGACCTCTGTATCTCTGAAACTGCACCAAGGAAAACATTGAAAGTTGGCACATGGCAAGTACTCCTCATTGGGGAATGAGTGCGGTTTTTATGACGTCATGGGTGCCTTCGTTATCATGTCGTAATTGCATATGTAGAATGCTACATCTGATCAGTATGAAAAATTTTGAGGGTCATCTTGGGATAAAATGGTCCACAAATTTTTTGGGGTGATGTCATCTGTCACGTGATTTGGCAGACTTTTTTTTTAAACCTTCAAAAATCTTCTTTGAAATGTCTGAACTGGTCATCACTGCCAGCAGTTATAAAGTGGCAGTTTTAATTATGTCTCTTACTAATTACGTAACACACCAGTACACAAACGCCACACAAAATACATTACACATAAACACACAAATACCACACAAAACAAGTTCTGGTGATGGTGATCTCTGATTGCTCTTTTTCTTGTTTGCTGTTATTTTCTAAACATCCATGTTTCTCTTTTTCTGAAGTGTTACTGACTAAACGATGTATTAACATATTCTTATATTAAAATTCATGTTATACCATTGCATGCTCTAAATAATATTTCAGAAATGTAATAATGCCTGATTTTCCATTATCGTTTGCTTTTCATTTTGTTTTGTCATTTTTCAAACAGTTTTAGGAAACATTTGTTATTCAGGTATATTCTAAATAATAGCAGCAAATATTTATGTAAGCCCAATTTATCATCAGGATCAATGTGCCACAATCTTTACAGAGTGTCGGTGCTGCCAAAGAAGTGTCTTGGCAAGAGCTATGGTAGGTGGTTTGTCATTGCCTTCCCAGCAATCAACTGGTCAGAGCAAGTATTAGGAAAAAAAATTCAGGGTGCCGGCGATAACTCGCCTATTCTTCACGAAGGGCACCGTGGGATCGTTAACGTCCACCAATGATCAGTGCTGGCAGACGGGTCATCCAGCTGAAAGTCCATTCTAGGAACGGCTAACAAAATGATGCCTCGCCCTGCATCCGAAACACCAGGATGACAGTTTATAGTTGGGTCGGGATTCAAACCCAGGCGAGACAGCTCAGAGGCGATTGTGCTATTGCTCAGATGGTGACCTCGACAAGTTACAATACTTTAACCTTATCTTAAATGTAAGCGTACTACTGCAAAGTCCGACAAGGTCCGATAATAAACAGAAATAAAACAATACAATATTAACGTTTGTTGTTTGAACAGCACTGGAAAAAGGTCTAAAAATCCAAGGTGTAGCTGAACACTTTTAAAGAAAGAGCATATAACACCAATGTCACCATTTATCCAATTTGTTTTATTCTGCAAGCTACCGAGATGGGCATAATGCAAAGTACACACATTAACTAAGTCCCAGAATATCGTGAATCCATTCAACACACATAATCTACTACCTTTCCCTAATTATATACACGGAAATTATAGACTTTGTGCCACTTTTGATAAAATGGTAATGCTGCAAATTTCTGATTAGTTAGCGGAGTGATTAAACTGTTTAGCCGTGTAAAGTATTTTGCAGTGCAAACCTTATTAAATATGAATGCTCCAATTTTGTACTGCGATTGTATTAGCCGGCTCCATGTTGTTTCACATGTTGTAATGAACATGCTGGTATAAAAATAAAACATGAGAAGCAGTTTCTGTAATGAACAGGAGCCAAAAAACAAATTTTGTGTTTGTCGAACAACTTATATTCTCATTTCTTTAAAATAAAATAAAATTCAATTCAGAGCTTGAGGCTCATGGAACAGAATTTGTCAGTAAATCTACAAGAAGGAAAAATAATTTGGTGGACAATAGACACACAGGTTTGCAAAATCAGCATGAGTAGAGAAAGCTGCAAGTACACAAAGGTCCTGGGTTAAGGGGGGCAGAACAACACTGATGGAGATAAGCGATGAAATGAAGTGACAATTTCAATGGGGAAATTAGTGGATAGCAAAAAAAAGTGTGGTTTTAGCGAAAATAACAAGGAATAAATTCCTGGATGAGATCAAGTGGGGCAGGTCTCTGGAGGGCAGAATTATCAACCTAAGTTATAATGAATAAGAGACAGAAGAGGACCACAAGGCTATAAACTTGGTTGTGGTGAGAGGTGCACTTCAGATGCCTTCTGAGAGATAGCCAGCATTTCAGGAGGAATGAAGTAGAATCCTCACTATCATTCACAGACCGCTGTGTTTTTGTTTGTTTGTCATGCTTGTCCTCCTACAGTTTTGGGCTGATTACATCCAGATTGGCTACATAGGCTCAGCATAACCCCAATTAATGCATAGGGGGTGTTTTTATCTTTGCCGGTGGTCTTGGGTGAGGGGGCTGAGGAACCCAAATTCTCTTTGGAAATGTGTATTGTGTAGTGCCACCTCCAGGTCGGGGAGGGTATTACAAGTCTCCATTTACAGTGCAGTGTTCCTGTCCCCACATTTTCCAGTGTAGCGAGGTGTTTTGAATTATAAACAATAAGTATGTTTTTCTTTCATGCATGTAGCCTAGATTATTGTTTTATATTTTTGGAAGCAATTGAGGCAGCTGTCGGTTGACTGTGCACCGCCCAAATAAAGGGATGGATCTTTTTGGGTGAAAGAACATGGAGTACTATTTTTGGGGTGAAATAAGACAGTCCTCTATTTGGATGAAAATATCATGGAATGCGACTTTTACGGTGAAAATAACACAGTCCTCTTTTTGGGTGAAAATAATATGGAGTGCTATTTTGGGTGAAAATAACATGGAATGCTATTTTTTGCGTGAAAATAACAGTCCTCTTTTTGGGTGAAAATAACATGGAATGCTATTTTTTGCGTGAAAATAACAGTCCTCTTTTTGGGTCAAAATAACATGGAGTGCTATTTTTGGGTGAAAATAACAGTCCTCTTTCTGGGTGAAAATAACATGGAGTGCTATTTTTTGTGTGAAAATAACAGTCCTATTTTGGGGTGAAAATAACATTGAATTCTATTTTTTGGGTGAAAATAACAGTCCTCTTTTGGGGTGAAAATAACATGGAATGCTATTTTTTGGGTGAAAATAACATGGAATGCTATTTTTTGGGTGAAAATAACATGGAATGCTATTTTTTGGGTAAAAATAACACAGTCCACTTTTTGGGTAAAATAACATGGACTGCTATTTTTGGGTGAAAAAAGACAACCTCTTTTTGGGTGAAAATAACATGGAGTGCTATTTTTTGGGTGAAAATAAGTCCTCTTTTCGGGTGAAAATAACATGGAATGCTATTTTTTGCGTGAAAATAACTCCTCTTTTTGGGTGAAAATCACAGTCCTCTTTTTTGGTGAAAATAACACTCATCTTTTTGGATGAAAATAACATGGAATGCTATTTTTGGGGTTAAAATAACATGGAGTGCTATTTTTTGGGTGAAAATAACACAGTCCTCTTTTTGGGTGAAAATAACATGGAGTGATATTTTTGGGGTTAAAATAACAGTCCTCTTTTTGGGTGAAAATAACATGGAATGATATTTTTTGGGTGAAAATGACAGTCCTCTTTTTGGGTGAAAATAATATGGAGTGCTATTTTAGGTGAAAATAACATTCCTCTTTTTGGGTGAAAATAACATGGAATGCTATTTTTCGCATAAAAATAACAGTCCTCTTTTTCAGTGAAAATAACATGGAGTGTTATTTTTGGGGTGAAAATAACAGTCCTCTTTTTTGGTGAAAATAACATGGAATGCTATTTTTTGCGTGAAAATAACAGTCCTCTTTTTGGGTTAAAATAACATGGAGTGCTATTTTTGGGTGAAAATAACAGTCCTCTTTCTGGGTGAAAATAACATGGAGTGCTATTTTTTGGGTGAAAATAACAGTCCACTTTTGGGGTGAAAATAACATCGAATTCTATTTTTTGGGTGAAAATAACATGAAGTGCTATTTTTGGGTGAAAATAACAGTCCTCTTTTGGGGTGAAAATAACATGGAATGCTATTTTTTGGGTGAAAATAACATGGAATGCTATTTTTTGGGTGAAAATAACACAGTACACTTTTTGAGTAAAATAACATGGAGTGCTATTTTTTGGGTGAAAAAAGACTCCTCTTTTCGGGTGAAAATAACATGGAATGTTATTTTTTGCGTGAAAATAACAGTCCTCTTTTTGGGTGAAAATTACATGGAGTGCTATTTTTGGGTGAAAATCACAGTCCTCTTTTTTGGTGAAAATAACAGTCCTCTCTTTGGGTGAAAATAACATGGAGTGCTATTTTTTGGATGAAAATAACACTCATCTTTTTGGATGAAAATAACATGGAATGCTATTTTTGGGGTTAAAATAACACAGTCCTCTTTTTGGGTGAAAATAACATGGAGTGCTATTTTTGGGTGAAAATAACACAGTCCACTTTTTGGGTGAAAATAACATGGAGTGCTATTTTTTGGGTGAAAATAACAGTCCGCTTTTTGGATGAAAATAACATGGAATGCTATTTTGGGGGTGAAAATAACACAGTCCTCTTTTTGGGTGAAAATACCACGGAGTGCTGTTTTTTGGGTGAAAATAACAGCCCTCTTTTCGGGTGAAAAAACATGGAATGCTATTTTTTGCGTGAAAATAACAGTCCTCTTTTTGGGTGAAAATAACATGGAATGCTATTTTTTGCATGAAAATAACAGTCGTCTTTTTCGGTGAAAATAAGATGGAGTGCAATTTTTGGGGTGAAAATAACAGTCCTCTTTTTTGGTGAAAAGAAGTCAGCTTTTTGGGCAAAAATAACATGCAATGCTATTTTTTGGGTGAAAATAACATGGAATGCAATTTTTTGGGTGAAAATAACACAGTCCTCTTTTTGGGTGAAAATAACATGGAGTGCTATTTTTTAGTGAAAATAACACAGTCCGCTTTTTGGGTGAAAATAACATGGAGTGTTATTTTTGGGGTGAAAATTACAGTCCTCTTTTTGGGTGAAAATAACATGGAATGCTCTTTTTTGGGTGAAAATAACCTGGAATGCTATTTTTGGGTGAAAATAACAAAGTCCACTTTTTGGGTAAAAATAACAGAGTGCTATTTTTTGGTGAAAATAACAGTCCTCTTTTTGGGTGAAAATAACATGGAATGCTATTTTTTGCGTGAAAATAACAGTTCTCTTTTTGGGTGAAAATTACATGGAATGCTTTTTTTTGGGTGAAAATAGCAGTCCTCTTTTAGGGTGAAAATAACATTGAATGCTATTTTTTGGGTGAAAATAATACAGTCCTCTTTTTGGATGAAAATATCATGGAATGCGACTTTTACAGTGAAAATAACAGTCCTCTTTTTGGGTGAAAATAATATGGAATGCTATTTTTGGGTGAAAATAACACAGTCCTCTTTTTGGGTGAAAATAACATGGAATGCTATTTTGGGGTGAAAATAGCAGTCCTCTTTTTGGGTGAAAATAATATGGAATGCTATTTTGGGGTGAAAATAGCAGTCCTCTTTTTAGGTGAAAATAACATGGAATGCCATTTTTTGGGTGAAAATCACATGGAATGCTATTTTTGGGGTGAAAATAACAGTCCTCTTTTTGGGTGAAAATAACACTGTCCTCTTTTTGGGTGAAAATCACAGTCCTCTTTTTTGGTGAAAATAACAGTCTTCTTGTTGGGTGAAAATAACATGGAGTGCTATTTTTGGGGTTAAAATAACACAGTCCTCTTTTTGGGTGAAAATAACATGGAGTGCTATTTTTTGGGTGAAAATAACACAGTCCTCTTTTTGGGTGAAAATAACATGGAGTGCATTTTTGGGTGAAAATAACAGTCTGCTTTTTGGATGAAAATAACATGGAATGCTATTTTTGGGGTGAAAATAACACAGTCCTCTTTTTGGGTGAAAATACCATGGAGTGATATTTTTTGGGTGAAAATGACAGTCCTCTTTTTGGGTGAAAATAATATGGAGTGCTATTTTTGGGTGAAAATAACAGTCCTCTTTTTGGGTGAAAATACCACGGAGTGCTATATTTTGGGTTAAAATAACAGTCCTCTTTTTGGGTTAAAATAACATGGAGTGCTATTTTTCGCATGAAAATAACAGTCCTCTTTTTCAGTGAAAATAACATGGAGTGTTATTTTTGGGGTGAAAATAACAGTCCTCTTTTTTGGTGAAAATCACATGGAATGCTATTTTTGGGGTGAAAATAACAGTCCTCTTTTTGGGTGAAAATAACACTGTCCTCTTTTTGGGTGAAAATCACAGTCCTCTTTTTTGGTGAAAATAACAGTCTTCTTGTTGGGTGAAAATAACATGGAGTGCTATTTTTGGGGTTAAAATAACACAGTCCTCTTTTTGGGTGAAAATAACATGGAGTGCTATTTTTTGGGTGAAAATAACACAGTCCTCTTTTTGGGTGAAAATAACATGGAGTGCATTTTTGGGTGAAAATAACAGTCTGCTTTTTGGATGAAAATAACATGGAATGCTATTTTTGGGGTGAAAATAACACAGTCCTCTTTTTGGGTGAAAATACCATGGAGTGATATTTTTGGGGTTAAAATAACAGTCCTCTTTTTGGGTGAAAATAACATGGAATGATATTTTTTGGGTGAAAATGACAGTCCTCTTTTTGGGTGAAAATAATATGGAGTGCTATTTTAGGTGAAAATAACATTCCTCTTTTTGGGTGAAAATAATATGGAATGCTATTTTTCGCATGAAAATAACAGTCCTCTTTTTCAGTGAAAATAACATGGAGTGTTATTTTTGGGGTGAAAATAACAGTCCTCTTTTTTGGTGAAAATAACATGGAATGCTATTTTTTGGGTGAAAATAACAGCCCTCTTTTCGGGTGAAAAAACATGGAATGCTATTTTTTGCGAGAAAATAACAGTCCTCTTTTTGGGTGAAAATAACATGGAATGCTATTTTTCGCATGAAAATAACAGTCCTCTTTTTCAGTGAAAATAACATGGAGTGTTATTTTTGGGGTGAAAATAACAGTCCTCTTTTTGGGTGAAAATCACAGAATGCTCTTTTTGGTGAAAATAACAGTCTTCTTGTTGGGTGAAAATAACATGGAGTGCTATTTTTTGGATGAAAATAACACTCATCTTTTTGGATGAAAATAACATGGAATGCTATTTTTGGGGTTAAAATAACACAGTCCTCTTTTTGGGTGAAAATAACATGGAGTGCTATTTTTTGGGTGAAAATAACACAGTCCTCTTTTTGGGTGAAAATAACATGGAGTGCATTTTTGGGTGAAAATAACAGTCTGCTTTTTGGATGAAAATAACATGGAATGCTATTTTTGGGGTGAAAATAACACAGTCCTCTTTTTGGGTGAAAATACCATGGAGTGATATTTTTGGGGTTAAAATAACAGTCCTCTTTTTGGGTGAAAATAACATGGAATGATATTTTTTGGGTGAAAATGACAGTCCTCTTTTTGGGTGAAAATAATATGGAGTGCTATTTTAGGTGAAAATAACATTCCTCTTTTTGGGTGAAAATAATATGGAATGCTATTTTTCGCATGAAAATAACAGTCCTCTTTTTCAGTGAAAATAACATGGAGTGTTATTTTTGGGGTGAAAATAACAGTCCTCTTTTTTGGTGAAAATAACATGGAATGCTATTTTTTGCGTGAAAATAACAGTCCTCTTTTTGGGTTAAAATAACATGGAGTGCTATTTTTTGGGTGAAAATAACAGTCCACTTTTTGGGTAAAATAACATGGACTGCTATTTTTTGGGTGAAAAAAGACAACCTCTTTTTGGGTGAAAATAACATAGAGTGCTATTTTTTGGGTGAAAATAAGTCCTCTTTTCGGGTGAAAATAACATGGAATGCTATTTTTTGCGTGAAAATAACAGTCCTCTTTTTGGGTGAAAATCACAGTCCTCTTTTTTGGTGAAAATAACAGTCCTCTTGTTGGGTGAAAATAACATGGAGTGCTATTTTTTGGATGAAAATAACACTCATGTTTTTGGATGAAAATAACATGGAATGCTATTTTTGGGGTTAAAATAACACAGTCCTCTTTTTGGGTGAAAATAACATGGAGTGCTATTTTTTGGGTGAAAATAACACAGTCCTCTTTTTGGGTGAAAATAACATGGAGTGCATTTTTTGGGTGAAAATAACAGTCCGCTTTTTGGATGAAAATAACATGGAATGCTATTTTTGGGGTGAAAATAACAGTCCTCTTTTTGGGTGAAATAAAATAGAGTGCTATTTTTTGGGTGAAAATAACACAGTCCTCTTTTTGCGTGAAAATAGCATGGAGTGCTATTTTTTGGGTGAAAATAACAGTCCTCTTTTTGGGTGAAAATAACAGTCCTCTTTTTGGGTGAAAATAACTTGGAATGCTATTTTTTGCGTGAAAATAACACAGTTCTCTTTTTGGGTTCAATAACATGGAGTGCTATTTTTTGGGTGAAATAAGACAGTCCTCTTTTTGGGTGAAAATAACATGGAGTGCTATTTTTTGGGTGAAAATAACAGCCCTCTTTTCGGGTGAAAAAACATGGAATGCTATTTTTTGCGTGAAAATAACAGTCCTCTTTTTGGGTGAAAATAACATGGAATGCTATTTTTTGCATGAAAATAACAGTCGTCTTTTTCGGTGAAAATAAGATGGAGTGCAATTTTTGGGGTGAAAATAACAGTCCTCTTTTTTGGTGAAAAGAAGTCAGCTTTTTGGGCAAAAATAACATGGAATGCTATTTTTTGGGTGAAAATAACATGGAATGCAATTTTTTGGGTGAAAATAACACAGTCCTCTTTTTGGGTGAAAATAACATGGAGTGCTATTTTTTAGTGAAAATAACACAGTCCGCTTTTTGGGTGAAAATAACATGGAGTGTTATTTTTGGGGTGAAAATTACAGTCCTCTTTTTGGGTGAAAATAACATGGAATGCTATTTTTTGGGTGAAAATAACCTGGAATGCTATTTTTGGGTGAAAATAACAAAGTCCACTTTTTGGGTAAAAATAACATAGAGTGCTATTTTTTGGTGAAAATAACAGTCCTCTTTTTGGGTGAAAATAACATGGAATGCTATTTTTTGCGTGAAAATAACAGTCCTCTTTTTGGGTGAAAATTACATGGAATGCTTTTTTTTGGGTGAAAATAGCAGTCCTCTTTTTGGGTGAAAATAACATTGAATGCTATTTTTTGGGTGAAAATAATACAGTCCTCTTTTTGCATGAAAATATCATGGAATGCGACTTTTACAGTGAAAATAACAGTCCTCTTTTTGGGTGAAAATAATATGGAATGCTATTTTTGGGTGAAAATAACAGTCCTCTTTTTGGGTGAAAATAACATGGAATGCGACTTTTACAGTGAAAATAACAGTCCTCTTTTTGGGTGAAAATAACATGCAATGCTATTTTGGGGTGAAAATAGCAGTCCTCTTTTTGGGTGAAAATAACATGGAATGCTATTTTTTGGGTGAAAATCACATGGAATGCTATTTTTGGGGTGAAAATAACACAGTCCTCTTTTTGGGTGAAAATAACACTGTCCTCTTTTTGGGTGAAAATAACAGAAAGTGCATTTTTTGGGTGAAAATAGCAGTCCTCTTTTTGGGTGAAAATAACAGGAAGTGCATTTTTTGGGTGAAAATAGCAGTCCTCTTTTTGGGTGAAAATAACATGGACTGCTATTTTTTGGGTGAAAAAAGACAACCTCTTTTTGGGTGAAAATAACATGGAGTGCTATTTTTTGGGTGAAAATAAGTCCTCTTTTCAGGTGAAAATAACATGGAATGCTATTTTTTGCGTGAAAATAACAGTCCTCTTTTTGGGTGAAAATCACAGTCCTCTTTTTTGGTGAAAATAACAGTCTTCTTGTTGGGTGAAAATAACATGGAGTGCTATTTTTTGGATGAAAATAACACTCATCTTTTTGGATGAAAATAACATGGAATGCTATTTTTGGGGTTAAAATAACACAGTCCTCTTTTTGGGTGAAAATAACATGGAGTGCTATTTTTTGGGTGAAAATAACACAGTCCTCTTTTTGGGTGAAAATAACATGGAGTGCATTTTTGGGTGAAAATAACAGTCTGCTTTTTGGATGAAAATAACATGGAGTGCTATTTTAGGTGAAAATAACATTCCTCTTTTTGGGTGAAAATAATATGGAATGCTATTTTTCGCATGAAAATAACAGTCCTCTTTTTCAGTGAAAATAACATGGAGTGTTATTTTTGGGGTGAAAATAACAGTCCTCTTTTTTGGTGAAAATAACATGGAATGCTATTTTTTGCGTGAAAATAAGTCCTCTTTTTGGGTTAAAATAACATGGAGTGTTATTTTTGGGGTGAAAATTACAGTCCTCTTTTTGGGTGAAAATAACATGGAATGCTATTTTTGGGTGAAAATAAAGTCCACTTTTTGGGTAAAAATAACATAGAGTGCTATTTTTTGGTGAAAATAACAGTCCTCTTTTTGGGTGAAAATAACATGGAATGCTATTTTTTGCGTGAAAATAACAGTCCTCTTTTTGGGTGAAAATTACATGGAATGCTTTTTTTTGGGTGAAAATAGCAGTCCTCTTTTTGGGTGAAAATAACATTGAATGCTATTTTTTGGGTGAAAATAATACAGTCCTCTTTTTGCATGAAAATATCATGGAATGCGACTTTTACAGTGAAAATAACAGTCCTCTTTTTGGGTGAAAATAATATGGAATGCTATTTTTGGGTGAAAATAACAGTCCTCTTTTTGGGTGAAAATAACATGGAATGCGACTTTTACAGTGAAAATAACAGTCCTCTTTTTGGGTGAAAATAACATGCAATGCTATTTTGGGGTGAAAATAGCAGTCCTCTTTTTGGGTGAAAATAACATGGAATGCTATTTTTTGGGTGAAAATCACATGGAATGCTATTTTTGGGGTGAAAATAACACAGTCCTCTTTTTGGGTGAAAATAACACTGTCCTCTTTTTGGGTGAAAATAACAGAAAGTGCATTTTTTGGGTGAAAATAGCCGTCCTCTTTTTGGGTGAAAATAACAGGAAGTGCATTTTTTGGGTGAAAATAGCAGTCCTCTTTTTGGGTGAAAATAACATGGAATGCTATTTTTTGCGTGAAAATAACAGTCCTCTTTTTGGGTGAAAATTACATGGAATGCTTTTTTTTGGGTGAAAATAGCAGTCCTCTTTTTGGGTGAAAATAACATTGAATGCTATTTTTTGGGTGAAAATAATACAGTCCTCTTTTTGGATGAAAATATCATGGAATGCGACTTTTACAGTGAAAATAACAGTCCTCTTTTTGGGTGAAAATAATATGGAATGCTATTTTTGGGTGAAAATAACACAGTCCTCTTTTTGGGTGAAAATAACATGGAATGCGACTTTTACAGTGAAAATAACAGTCCTCTTTTTGGGTGAAAATAACATGGAATGCTATTTTGGGGTGAAAATAGCAGTCCTCTTTTTGGGTGAAAATAACATGGAATGCTATTTTTTGGGTGAAAATAACATGGAATGCTATTTTTTGGGTGAAAATAACATGGAATGCTATTTTTTGGGTGAAAATCACATGGAATGCTATTTTTTGGGTGAAAATAACACAGTCCTCTTTTTGGGTGAAAATAACACTGTCCTCTTTTTGGGTGAAAATAACAGGAAGTGCATTTTTTGGGTGAAAATAGCAGTCCTCTTTTTGGGTGAAAATAACAGGAAGTGCATTTTTTGGGTGAAAATAGCAGTCCTCTTTTTGGGTGAAAATAACATGGAATGCTATTTTTTGCGTGAAAATAACAGTCCTCTTTTTGGGTGAAAATTACATGGAATGCTTTTTTTTGGGTGAAAATAACAGTCCTCTTTTTGGGTTAAAATTACATGGAATGATATTTTTTGGGTGAAAATAACAGTCCTCTTTTTGGGTGAAAATAACATTGAATGCTATTCTTTGGGTGAAAATAATACAGTCCTCTTTTTGGATGAAAATATCATGGAATGCGACTTTTACAGTGAAAATAACAGTCCTCTTTTTGGGTGAAAATAACATGGAATGCTATTTTGGGGTGAAAATAGCAGTCCTCTTTTTGGGTGAAAATAACATGGAATGCTATTTTTGGGGTGAAAATCACACAGTCCTCTTTTTGCGTGAAAATATCATGGAGTGCTATTTTTTAGGGTGAAAATAACAGTCCTCTTTTGGGGTGAAAATACCGTAGAATGCTATTTTTTGGGTGAAAATAAACTGGAATGCTATTTTTTGGGTGAAAATAACAAAGTCCACTTTTTGGGTAAAAATAACATGGAGTCCTATTTTTTGGGTGAAATAAGGCAGTCCTCTTTTTGGGTGAAATTAACATAGAGTGCTATTTTTTGGTGAAAATAACAGTCCTCTTTTTGGGTGAAAATAATGAGTGCAATTTTTTGGGTGAAAATAAAACAGTCCTCTTTTTGTGTGAAAATAACATCGAATGCTATTTTTTGGGTTAAAAGAACACAGTCCAATTTTTGGGTGAAAATAACCTGGAGTGCTATTTTTTGGTTGAAAATAAGTCCTCTTTTTTGCTGAAAATAACATTCCTCTTTTTGGTGAAAATAACATGGAGTGCTATTTTTTGCATGAAAATAACAGTCCTCTTTTTGGGTGAAAATAACATGGAGTGCTATTTTTGGGGTGAAAATAACATGGAATGCTATTTTTTGGGTGAAAATAACACAGTCCTCTTTTTGGGTGAAAATAACATGGAGTGCGATGTTTTGGTGAAAATAAAACAGTCCTCTTTTTGGGTGAAAATAACATGGAATGCTGTTTTTTGGGTTAAAATATAACAGTCCAATTTTTGGGTGAAAATAACCTGGAGTGCTATTTTTTGGGTGAAAATAACAGTCCTCTTTTTGGGTGAAATAAAATAGAGTGCTATTTTTTGGGTGAAAATAACACAGTCCTCTTTTTGCGTGAAAATAGCATGGAGTGCTATTTTTTGGGTGAAAATAACAGTCCTCTTTTTGGGTGAAAATAACTTGGAATGCTATTTTTTGCGTGAATATAACACAGTCCTCTTTTTGGGTTCAATAACATGGAGTGCTATTTTTTGGGTGAAATAAGACAGTCCTCTTTTTGGGTGAAAATAACATGGAGTGCTATTTTTTGGGTGAAAATAACAGCCCTCTTTTCGGGTGAAAAAACATGGAATGCTATTTTTTGCGTGAAAATAACAGTCCTCTTTTTGGGTGAAAATAACATGGAATGCTATTTTTTGCATGAAAATAACAGTCGTCTTTTTCGGTGAAAATAAGATGGAGTGCAATTTTTGGGGTGAAAATAACAGTCATCTTTTTTGGTGAAAAGAAGTCAGCTTTTTGGGCAAAAATAACATGGAATGCTATTTTTTGGGTGAAAATAACATGGAATGCTATTTTTTGGGTGAAAATAACACAGTCCTCTTTTTGGGTGAAAATAACATGGAGTGCTATTTTTTAGTGAAAATAACACAGTCCGCTTTTTGGGTGAAAATAACATGGAGAGTAGGGTAAGAATACTGATTCTGGCTCACTTTTCCCCATGTAAATGAATGGGGGATTTTCAGCGATTCCCTTTTTTTTTCCCTAAAAATAAACCCCCTTTTTATCCCAAGGTATATTTATTTGTCTCCCCTTTTAACTTGGAGGTTGAACCTCATTGAATTGAACACCTGGGGGTTGAACAGCTCACTCATTGAACCTATAAAGATTTGTTCATTCTCAAATTCCTTCAATAGTTTAATTTTCTTTGCACAATAATCCCCATCTAAAATATTGACAAACAAAACATTTGAATCTTTATATTTTTTAAGATACCCCTTTTGTGTCATTACGAAATGATAAACTTCTCTTAATGCTCTTGTTTGACCACCTCCTGAGCCACATACAATTTTGAGATTATAGTAAATTGTTTTTTCATTGTTCAATTGATAACCATCAAAGTTTTCAGTCCATTCAAGGATATTCATTTTTTTCTTTACATCCTCTAACTTACCAGTTTTTAAATTAATTCGCTTATTTGTTTTATTTACCTTTGTTTTAGTTATTTTTTCAATAAGACTTATTTGATATTTTTCACATTCATTATGTTTTCCATTTATATACCAAGACTGAGATTTTCTCCACTCTTTGTGAATAATGCATTGAGTGATAATGCTAAGGTGAAACAACTTCGCGTTTCTCTAGATGGAACATTTTATCCACGAGATAGATTAGAAATTAATTGGGAAAAAAATGATTTTGCTGAAGCATACAAGTCTTACCAAAAGGTGTATGAAAGTAATGGAAATAAAGAACCTATTTTGGATATGACAGCATTTAAAAGTTTGTTTCCAATCTATGCGTTTGACCTGAGCGCTCAAAAGGAAACTATAAAGTCTAATCGAGTGGATACTTCCCTATACATTGAAAGAGGAGAGAGTGAAGAAGTTGATACATATTGTTTGCTTTTGGAAGAAACAGAATTGCAGATTAATACAGATAATGGTGTGATGATTAGTCTCACATAATTTTTTGTTAAATAAATGAGTGGCAAAGTACCAACTGGGGTATATGTTAATCAAATCAATCTTCATAAACTATCATCTTGTGTTCAAAATCAAAAGCCTTGTACGATTAACGTTAATACAATTCAGAGAAAAGGAGCAGTAAGAATTGATGTTTTGCTCACAAGAGAACAGGTTAAAATCTTGAATGACACTGGCTCACTTAAAATTAAAATGACAAAACCAATGTTGAAAAAATATTCAATAAGAGAGACGAGTGGAGGATTTCTCCCATTTCTAATTCCTTTATTTGCTGGTTTAAGTGCGGTTGGAGCATTGACGGGTGGTATTTCAACAGCGGTGAAAACTGCCAACGAAAGGAAGGCTCAACTCCAGGCTCAAAAAGAATTGGAAAGACATAACAAAGAGTTGGAGAAACAAATTAGTGGAAGTGGTGTAATTGTAGATTTTGCTGAAAAACTTGAAGGTCTGCCTGATAAAGCGGAATTGTTAGTTGGAGATATGCTTTCTTCTATAGCACAAGCAGGTGTAAAATTAACGAAAAGAGGTAATGGATTATATCTTTCTAATAAATAAATGAGCATTGATGAGTGGTTGAAATAATTTGGAAAGAATACAACATCAAATTTACAACTTGCCAAATATTGTAAGAAATTAAAAATTCATAATGTGGTTATTTGTATGAGAGATGAATTAACAAATGTGCTGAAACATATAAAGAATATTATTATGAACTTAGAAGATAATGATGGGAACGGTTCTCATTGGGTTTGTATTTTTAATAGTCAAGACAAATATTATTTTGATAGTTTTGGTCTTCCACCACCTGTTGAAGTCATAAAATTCTTACAGAATGGTGTTTATCAAACATTTCAAGTCCAAGAATTCAATTCCAAGTGTTGTGGTCAATTATGTCAATATGTGTTATTTCAACTCAACAAAAATAAAAAATTTTATGATATTATTTTTAATCTAATATAAATGACTTATGTTGGTAAAGATGGTTCTATCTTTGGTGTATCTCAAGAACTGGATATTGATTTATCAAATTATTATACAAAGGCACAGGCTGAACGACATAAATATAATATAAACAAAAATATTAACATGAAAAATGCTTATAAATTAAAAAATTATCCAAGCCCGACTGACGCGAATGACTTGGTGAGATTAAGCGATTTATCACAATATATATACTTAAATAAAACGGCTGTGTATTCCAAAGATACAGAAGTGTTGATATTATCTCCAGGTCATACAGAATTCACAGTTCGAATTAAAATAAATTTTTATAAAGAAGGGCGTATCGTTTGTATGAGAATAGAACAATGGGGGTATGATATGAATGATTTAGGGTATAATTGGTCATTTAAAATTAACCTCGAAGACCTGGAACAATTAAATCAGTCTCGTAAGGAAGAATATTATGCACTTGGTGTCGAGAATGAGTTTTGTGGAGCCACGATAAGGAAACAACAAATAAAAGAATTTAATAAGGGTAAATATAATAATGGTTTTGCCCTTGTTTATCTCATGAAAACAGAAAAAACAGGATTATATATAATAAGTAAGGAAATACAAAATGATTTAACTATGGGAAGATGGGGAGGTGTTTCGTGCCATAATATTATTCTAACATATATTTCTAATACATAAATGACAGCAAGAAGGCTTCAAGAAAATTATCATTTCTGTGTCCAAGCATACCTTCAAGAAAAGGGTATTCGGTATTTTAATAAATATGTTCTACAACATAAGAATGAGGTATTTTCAATAAAAGATTGGCATTATGCTGATGTTGATAAACCGACAACTTTAGATTTAATTAGAATGTTAAATAATGAAAAAATTATAAGGTTAAGAAAAGGTAAGGCTCTTTTAGAAATTCAAAAGAAATTTTATTGGTTTCCTGTTGTAAAAAAAATTATTTTGGATACAGGAATAACAAGAAATCCTGATGAATATATGTATAATATTCTATGGGGTGTAAACGATTCAAGGATAGTAAGGGATGAGGAAGGAGTTGAAGAAGAGAGGGAAGAGGAGGAAAAGGAGAAGGAGGAGAGGGAGAAGAAAGAGAAGGAGGAAAAGGAGAAGAGAGAGAAGGAGGAAAGAGAGAATAGAGAGAGGGAGGAAAGAGAGAAGAGAGAGAGGGAGAAGAAAGAGAAGGAGGAAAAGGAGAAGAGAGAGAATAGAGAGAGGGAGGAAAGAGAGAAGAGAGAGAGGGAGAAGAAAGAGAAGGAGGAAAAGGAGAAGAGAGAGAAGGAGGAAAGAGAGAAGAGAGAGAGGGAGGAAAGAGAGAGAATGAATAAATATCAAAATATGGAAACCAGTGAGATTCAAAAAAGATTGGTGGTATTACAGAAAATAACTCAACCCACCGAGGAGGAAAACAAAGAATTGACAAGTCTATTTGCAATACTTTCGACAAGACTATTAGCATCGACAAGATATGGATTTTAATTCAAGTTTTTCATTTTTTTTTTCTTAAATAAATGGAGGAGAGAGTGAAGGCATTTCTAAGGATTCTTTATGTTTTAAAAATTAAGATTCAAATGTGCATGTTGGAAACTAAAAAGGTTTTTGCACTCTGCAGGAATTTTTCTCATAAATAAATGAGTTATTGTCTCAAATGTAAAAAGAAAACTAATACTAAAAATATTTCATATATTAAAAGTAAAAATAACAGGGTTATACAAAAAGGTATATGTTCGGTGTGTGGTTCAAAAAAAAATCAATTTATCTCCAAACACAAACTCGGAGGAGATATACAAAAGTTTTTATCAGGAAGTAAATTTACAACTACTGGAATACCAGGGGAATTACATCTTCCAGGGTATTCTTTCTGTGGTCCAGGCACAAACTTGGATAAAAGATTAGATGAGGCAGACAATCCTAAATCCTGGAGTAAACCAATCAATAGAGTTGATGAAGTGTGCATGAGACACGATATTGATTATGGGAATACCACAACGTTGGAAGAAAAGCATGAAGCCGATAGAGAAATGTTGTATAATTTGTCTCTGATACAAAATCCAACCTTGAGAGAAAAAGTTGATAGGTTCATCGTGAAGAAGATGATTAGTGCTAAATCTTTTTGGGTGAAAATAACATGGAATGCTATTTTTTGGGTGAAAATAACAGTCCTCTTTTTGGGTGAAAATAACATGGAATGCTATTTTTTGGTGAAAATAACACAGTCCTCTTTTGGGTGAAAATAACATGGAGTGCTGTTTTTTGGGTGAAAATAATATGGAGTGCTATTTTTTGGGTGAAAATAAGACCTCTTTTTGGGTGAAAATAACATGGAATGCTATTTTTTGGGTGAAAATAACAGTCCTCTTTTTGGGTGAAAATAACATGGAATGCTATTTTTTGGTGAAAATAACACAGTCCTCTTTTTGGGTGAAAATTACGTGGAGTGCTACTTTTTGGGGTGAAAATAACACAGTCCTCTATTTGGATGAAAATATCATGGAATGCGCCTTTTACGGTGAAAATAACACAGTCCTCTTTTTGGGTGAAAATAATATGGCGTGCTATTTTTTGTGTGAAAATAACAGTCCTCTTTTTGCGTGAAAACAACATGGAATGCTATTTTTGTGAGAAAATAACAGTGCTCTTTTTTGGTGAAAATATCACAGTCCTCTTTTTGGGTGAAAATTACATGGAGTGATATTTTTTGGGTGAAAATAACAGTCCTCTTTTTGGATGAACCTAACATGGAATGCTATTTTTGGGGTGAAAATAACACAGTCCTCTTTTTGGGTGAAAATAACATGGAGTGCTATTTTTGGGTGAAAATAGCAGTCCTCTTTTTGGTGAAAATAATATGGAGTGCTAATTTTGGGTGAAAATAACACAGTCCTCTTTTTGGTTAAAATTACATGGAATGATATTTTTTGGGTGAAAATAACAGTCCTCTTTTTGGATGAACAGAACATGGAATGCTATTTTTGGGGTGAAAATAACACAGTCCTCTTTTTGGGTGAAAATAACACTGTCCTCTTTTTGGGTGAAAATAACATGGAGTGCTATTTTTTGTGTAAAAATAACAGTCCTCTTTTTGCGTGAAAATAACATGGAATGCTATTTTTGCGTGAAAATAACAGTGCTCTTTTTTGGTGAAAACATCACAGTCCTCTTTTTGGGTGAAAACAACATGGAGTGCTATTTTTGGGTAAAAATAACAGTCCTCTTTTTTGGTGAAAATAACAGTCCTCTTTTTGGGTGAAAATTACATGGAGTGCTATTTTTTGGGTGAAAATAACAGTCCTCTTTTTCGATGAACATAACATGGAATGCTATTTTTGGGGTGAAAATAACACAGTCCTCTTTTTGGGTGAAAATAACATGGAGTGCTATTTTTTGGGTGAAAATAACAGTCCTCTTTTTGGGTGAAAATAACATGGAATGCTATTTTTTGGTGAAAATAACACAGTCCTCTTTTTGGGTGAAAATAACATGGAGTGCTATGTTTTGGGTGAAAATAACATGGTGTGCTATTTTTTGGGTGAAAATAACAGTTCTCTTTTTGGGTGAAAATAACATGGAATTCTATTTTTTGGGTCAAAATAACACAGTCCTCTTTTTGGGTGAAAATAACATGGAATACTATTTTTGGGTGAAAATAACAGTCCTCTTTTTGGGTGAAAATAATATGGAGTGCTCTTTTTGGGTGAAAATAACACCCTCCTCTTTTTGGGCAAAAATAACCTGGAATGCTTTTTTTTGGTTGAAAACTCCTCTTTTTGGGTTAAAATAACATGGAATGCTATTTTTGGGTGAAAATAACACAGTCCTCTTCTTGGGTGAAAATAATATGGAGTGCTCTTTTTGGGTGAAATTAACACAGTCCTCTTTTTGGGCGAAAACAACATGGTCCTCTTTTTGTACATTTTTGGGCGAAAATACCCCGGTCCTCTTTTTGGGTGAAAATAACACGAAGTCCTCTTTTTTGGGTGCTTGGCGCCCAAAATTATCTTAATCTGCTTCTGCATAAGGGTGTTTTTATCTTTGCCAGTGGCCTTGGGTGGGGGGGGGGGTTGTTTTGGGGAGGGGGCGCAATTTCTCTCTGCAAATATGTTTCGCGTCGCGCCGCTTCAGGTGGGAGATAGTGTTGCATGTCCCCATCCTTTACAGTCCTGCATTACTGTCCCGACGTTTTACAGTGCAGTGAGGTGTTTTGAATTTTAGATATGTTTTAAATTAATTATCGATAAGCAGAAGGAATGTTTTTGGCTCATTTATTTTTGCTTCACTTAGGTTAATACTTGCAAAATCGAAGATTTTTAAAGTATTTTGGTCAGTCGATTTTGATATTCAATCTCTTTATCACCTGCATGCTCCGGGTGTATACCCCGGTTAGAATAGGTGTACCATATCCCTGTGTGTCATAAGAGGCGACCAAGGTTGCGTCAGGAAGGGCAACCGGCGTAAAAACCTATGCCAAATCATGCGGACAACAAAACGAATTTCCATACTGGATCGGTCGAGGCCCGGGTTACCAACGACCGCCACCGGTACCGGTGGTCAGCAGGTTACCAGTGGAAATTGTGCTACTGCTGGGCAAAGGAGGAGAAGGAGACAGGGAAGGCGAGTCCGGAAGCAGTGGGAGAGGGGGAAGGGTAGAAATGTGCAGGTGAGAGTTGGAACTCTGAATGTTGGGACGATGACTGGCAAAGGGCGAGAGTTGGCTGATATGATGGAGAGAAGAAAGGTGGATATACTGTGTGTACAAGAGACCGAGTGGATGGGGAGTAAGGCTAGGAGCATTGGAGGTGGTTTCAAACTGTTCTGCCATGGTGTGGATGGGAGGAGAAATGGTGTCGGGGTAATCCTGAAGGAAGATTATGTCAAGAGGGTATTGGAGGTGAGGAGAGTGTCTGACCGAGTGATGAGTGTGAAGTTGGAAATTGAAGGGGTGATGATGAATGTCATCAGTGCATATGCCTCACATATGGGGTGTGAGATGGAGTATAAAGAAGATTTCTGGAGTGAGTTAGATGAAGTGGTGGAGAGTGTATCCAAGGATGAAAGAGTGGTGATTGGAGTAGATTTCAATGGGCATGTTGGGGAAGGGAATAAAGAGGATGAGGAGGTGATGGGTAGGTACGGTCTCAACAAGAGAAATGTGGAAGGGCAAATGGTGGTAGAGTTTGCAAAAAGAATGGAAATGGCAGTGGTAAATATGTATTTCAAGAAGAAGGAGGAACACAGGGTGACATACAAGAGTGGAGGAAAGTGCACACAGGTGGATTACATCTTAAGCAGGAGATGCAACCTGAAAGAGATTAGTGACTGTAAGGTGGTAGCAGGGGAGAGTGTAGTTCGACAGCATCGATTGGTGGTCTGTAGGATGACTTTAGAGGTGAGGTTGAGGAAGAGAGTGAGGGCTGAACCAAGGACCAGATGGTGGAAGCTGAAGGAGGAAGACTGTTGCGTGAAATTTAGGGAGGAGGTGAGACAGGCGTTGGATGGTGGTAAAGATGGGTGGGATGATTAGGCAATGACAGCAGAAGTTGTGAGGGAGATAGCTAGGAAGGTACTTGGTGTGACATCTGGACAGAGGAAGGAAGATAAGGAGACTTGGTGGTGGAATGAGGAAGTACATGAAAGTATAAGGAAGAAGGGGTTTGCGAAAAAGAAGTGGGATAGTCAGAGAGATGAAGAAAGTAGGCAGGAGTACAAGGAGTGGCAGCGCAAGGCAAAGAGAGAGGTGGCAAAGGCTAAAGAAAAGGCATATGACGAGCTGTATGAGAAGTTGGATACAAAAGATGGGGAAAAGGATTTATACCGATTGGCAAGACAGAGGGACCGAGCTGGGAAGGATGTGCTGCAGGTTAGGGTGATAAAGGACGCAAATGGTAATGTGCTGACGAGCAAGGAGAGTGTGTTGAGAAAGTGGATGGAGTACTTTGAGGAGCTGATGAATGAAGAAAATGAGAGAGAGAGAAGGTTGGAAGAGGTGGAGATAGTGAATCTGGAAGTGGGGTGGATCAGTAAGGATGAAGTGAGGACTGCTATGAAGAAGATGAAAAGTGGAAAGGCGGTTGGCCCAGATGGTATACCAGTAGAGGCATGGAAGTGCTTAGGAGAGATGGCAGTGGGGTTGTTAACCAGATTGTTTAATGAAGTCTTGGAAAGTGAGAGGATGCCAGAGGAGTGGAGATTAAGTGTACTGGTTCCGATTTTCAAGAATAAGGGTGATGTGCAGAGCTGTGCAAATTACAGAGGGATAAAGTTGTTAAGCCACACCATGAAGTTGTGGGAAAGAGTAGTGGAAGTTCGGTTGAGAGGAGAGGTGACAATCTGTGAGCAGTAATATGGGTTTATGCCAGGAAAGAGCACCACTGATGCAATGTTTGCTTTGAGAATGTTGATGGAGAGGTATAGGGAAGGCCAGAAGGAGTTACATTGTGTGTTTGTGGATTTAGAGAAAGCTTATGATAGGGTGCCAAGAGAGGAGTTGTGGCATTGTATGAGGAAGTCGGGAGTGGTGGAGAAGTATGTGAGGATCGTGCGGGATATGCATGAGGACAGTGTGACAGCGGTGAGGTGTGCGGTAGGAATGACGGACCGGTTTAAGGTAAAAGTGGGATTGCACCAAGGATCGACTCTGAGCCCTTTCCTGTTTGCAATGGTGATGGGCAGGTTGACTGACGAGATCAGACTGGAGTCCCCATGGACTATGATGTTCGCGGATGACATCATGATCTGTAGGGAGAGTAGGGAGCAGGCTGAGGCGAGCCTCGAGAGGTGGAGGTACGCACTGGAGAGAAGGGGAATGATACTCAGTCGGAGTAAGACGGAGTACATGTGCGTAAATGAGAGGGAGGGTGGTGGTATGGTGCAGTTGCAAGGAGTTGAGGTGGGGAAGGTGGATGGGTTTAAATACTTAGGATCAATTGTCCAAAGTAACGGAGAGTGTGGGAGAGAAGTGAAAAAGAGAGTGCAGGCAGGATGGAGTGGGTGGAGAAGAGTTGCAGGAGTGATTTGTGACAGAAGGGTAGCTGAAAGAGTGAAGGGGAAAGTATATAAGACGGTAGTGAGACCAGCTATGTTGTATGGTTTGGAGGTGGTGGCACTAACAAAAAGACAGGAAGCAGAGCTGGAGGTGGCAGAGTTAAAGATGCTGCGATTCTCATTGGGAGTGATGAGGATGGACAGGATAAGGAATGAGTATATTCGAGGGACAGCGCAGGTAGGACGGTTTGAAGACAAAGCGAGAGAGGCGAGATTGAGATGGTTTGGACATTTGCACAGGAGGGAAGCGGAGTATATCGGGAGAAGGATGTTGAAGATGGATCTGCCAGGCAGGAGGAGAAGAGGAAGGCCAAAGAAGAGGTTCATGTATACGGTGAGGGCGGACATGCGGGTGGTTGGAGTGTCAATGGAAGATGTGGAGGATAGAGCGAAATGGAGACGGTTGATCCGCTGTGGCGACCCCTAACGGGAGCGAGTCGAAAGAAGAAGAAGAAGAAGAAGATCTCTTTATCACCTGCAGGTCATAATTTTAATCCAATCTTCATGAAACTTCACCACATGGCAGATTTTGGCACAAGCAAGAAGTCTATTTTTGAGGTCAAAAGGTCAGCCTCAGCCAAAGGTCACCAAAATTGTCGAATTTCTAAAATCCTTCATTTTCATCCGATCGACTTGAAATTTGAAGAAGATTTATATTTCAGGTCACTGAATTCAACCAGCCAATTATTTTTGATGTAAACATTGACCAAAAGGTCAACATTGACCAAAGGTCAACAACTTCTCAAAATGGTCAAAATGTCAAATGAAAAGACTGAATGCCTAAACTCCATGTTTGCTTCTAAATCTTGTGTCCCAAACCCATCGCTTTCTGTACTCACCTTACCCAGTCGCACCCAGCAGTTCCTGGACTCTGTGTCATTTTCTCCTGACAAGGTGGAGAGCTTGCTGTTAAATCTCGATTCAGATTTTGCAACCGGTCAAGATGGCATCAGCCCACGTGTCACAAGAACCTTCTCTGCTGCTCTTGCTCACCCTCTCTCCATTATATTCACCCTCTCATTTGCTCAAGGTAAATTGCCATCTGCTTGAAAATCAGCAAACATGACTGCTCTCCATAAAACTGGTGCAAAAACAGATCCCTGCAACTACAGAACAATCAGCCTTCTACCAATCATCAGCAAGGTTATGGAATCCATCATTGCTTCAGACATTAAATCTTTTCTCTTTCCCATTGGCCTGATTTTCGATCATCAATTTAAATTCAGAACAGATCACTCTATCCTGGATATGCTGCTTCTGCTCTGCAACAATGGATGGAGATCCTCAATGCCAGCCATTAAATCAGAGCCATATCCCTAGACATATCGCATGCTTTTGATACAGTCTGGCACCCTACCTTGCTCACCAATCTAACTTTCTATGGTATCCAACGACATCTCCACTCAAGGCTCGCAGACTTCTTCTCCTGTCGTAGCTAATGAGGATTTTTCTCCTGAACCTCGTAGTGATCGTTGTGGAATCTTACTTAAACTTGCAGGGTTTTAACGTTTAGCCGATTCGGTTTTAAAATCCTGTTTCTCAAATCACAGATACCGATAAATCAACGTCCACAAAAGTACTTTTCTCTGAGAACAATTTTATCCACCAGTTATTCTCACCCTCGGACACTTCACACACCCACACAATGAACCTCTCCCTCACATATATATACATATATATATATATATATATATATATATATATATATATTTATTTATTTTACATTTTGAGAGTGGAGAGGGTTTTTGATAGCATATAGGCAAAAGTACAGTCTTATCAAACCAGTCACCTTAGACTAGCAAATAATTAAACAAACGTCCAGTAGTGGCAAACGAATACAAAATAAGCCACTAGGTCATAGGCTTTAACAATTTTAATAAATGAACAATGAAGAGATAAAAAAACAAACTTTAACCTAGTCAGACTGAAGCAAGGGCCACTTTCTGAAGAGGAATAATTCCCCAACACTCCCCCCCTTGTTGCCTTCAAAGGCAACACAACTTAAGTTTAACGATTTTGTCACTTGGAAATACATTTTTCTCTTGCGTTCGAGTGTGCCCATCTTCTTGGGTACTCACACCCCCCTTGCCCACATCATAGAGCTCAGTCCCTTTAGCCTTTCCTGTCCCACAAGCCAGGTGGCTTCATCGTCCATTTGCCGTTATTATGTGTTCCATTGTCAACCTTGTTGATGTGGAAAGTGTATGGTTTTATGATTGTTTTGGACTAACATGGGTCCATTAATAAAATTCAGGTTGGTTTCCGGGGTGGCTGCCTTGGGGAACTCCTGTAATTTGAATAAATTCACGATGGCCACTACAGGTCAGACGATGGGGCTGAGTTTTTAATCGGTCAACATATAATCCTGTGTAATACCTCTTTTCCATATGATTTTGACATGAGGAATTCAATTTTGGGGTTATTTTTTACGTTCAGGAATAAATAGAGGTTCACATGAAATGTCCGTGACTATTTTCTGCTGAAAATTATGCAACACCAATGCAAAAGTGAAGTCATGAATGGTTCACAACAGTATGTTGATAATCAGAAAGCATACACATTGTCATGTCATCATATTGGACATCTTAGGAACAGAGGACATAGAGCCGAGTAGACAACTTACGTATTGTTCATTCCCATTCATTGTACTCGTCCCCTTCCGTATCCTCGTCTCTTTCCAGTTCTGCTTCGACACTCCCTTCTTCCACTTCACTTTCACTGTCCTCCACAGTCTTGTGTGGGTTGAAGCACTTGTCACTGCAACCACAAGTGCAGTATAGGGTGCAGGAGATCTTTGCATGGTGACAACTGCAACTTGCAGTACTGCAGGCCTTCCACTCTGCTTTGCATCCACACCGCACAACATCCATGAGGTCCAAAGGGGCTGGTGGAGTAGCAGAAGTTGCTGGCACTGGGATTCCATCGCTGATGTCCCATCCATATTTTGTAATGTCAAGTTCAGGTGGGGCCTGCTGATCAGCTGATTTTGCAAGTACTGTCTGTAGATGTGCACGCAAAATATGTAGGAAGAGATTGATCTCAGTTGGAGGTAATGCCATGAGCTTGAGGGGCTTGCCAGACTTCCTTGTGTACATATAGTACCTCATCTCACTCATCGTGGTACCTTCTGGCTGACCATACAGGACACAGAAGAATGTCCGCCCTGCTTCCATGAGCTGTTCATGGCTTGCGTTCAGCTCGCCAAGTGCGGAGTACAAACCAGGGAAGTTGCCAGCTCTCAGTGTCTTCAGGGCTGACACTTTTCCCTTGCCGTATGGGTATGACGTGGTATCTGAGCCAGTGATGTAGTGCATTCCCAAAAGCTGCAGACACTTGGGGCCAAGCTGGTCACAGGTGGTGTTGATATCCCAAATTTCTCCATCCCACCTTTCCATCTGCACTGTGGCCTGGATGTTGCGCTGGTAAACCCAGTAAACCATCAATACAAAAACATCAGTATCATCAGAGAGGATACGTATCACTCTTGCATTACATTCAGCAGCCATGAGCAGGTGTGAGATCAATGTAATGTCTGCTTCGTCATGGTTGAACGCACCATGGCTACGGCTCTCCAGAGTAACTCCTTCACCAAAGTTATAGGTACTCAAAACCTTGGACAGCTGCAACTTGTTCTGCTTGTTTTTCAGGGTGGCGTCTCGACAAGGCAGGGGTGTGTTTATTGTGAGGTCATAGTTGATGGAACCAATGCCAGCACGCCTCACTCGTTCATGGTCCTTTGCAGAAACATCATAATATTTGTCAAAGACCAAGATCTTCTGACCAGCAATGGTAGACAGCCTTGTCTTGATGGACTCAACTAAGACTGACACAGTTACCCTGAAAAGCCAGACAATATGATAGAGAAGTTGGCTCGCGTCAACAATGGTAACATCTGTTTGCAGAGGCTGTTGTGCCTGAACACAGAGTTTGTGTGCCAGTGGTGCTTTGTTGCCTTTCCTTAAGCACCCATATTCATCAATCAGTGAGGGGGGTACTGTGCAGAGCTCAAACTGGAAGATAGGTCCTAGCTCCATTTGTCTTTGCAGTCCAATAGTCAGCAGCCTGAGGAAGATGGTTTCTAGATCAAAGATTGTCTTGTCCCCAATTTTCACTCCTTTCTGTAAGTGCTCCATTGTCTTGATGGGGCATGAGATGGTTGCATGGAATCCACCTGGAAGGGATGCATGGAACTCTGCAACCATTTTCTGACCTATAACCACGGAATCCTCAACATTCACTTCAGCTTCTCGGGGAGCAATTCGACCATTGGCAATGTTGTACAGATGTGGTGAGTGATTCTCAAGAGGATGAGACACATTCGACAATTAAAGTAAAATCCGGCACCTATCATCTGCATCAAGTTCTCTCCTCTTCTTCCCCTCATCCTTGTGATGTGGCCCGATTCTTGTGTCCTTTTCTCTCACTTGGTCTTCATTGTCCTTGTTTGGGGAGTCAGGGTAGATGTGCTCCATTGTATCTGAGATGTAGGCAGTGACAGGAAAGGAATCGATCCACTCTGCTACCATCTCTGGAGAAAGAGTCATACCCTTGAGGCAACCCTTGCCAATTCCAATAGCAGTTTGTTCACCGAACTGATCAGAGCTCACACCATTCCAAATGCCTTCCTGGTGACGACACACAAAAGCACCTGATATGAGCTCTGACTTGGCATCTGGTGGCAGCAGATAGCGCATCTCCAGAAGGTGATGGGTGATGTAACGGGCATAGTGATGGTGACCAGCAACAAAGAAGTTGAATTAGTTAGTAACAAAAAAACAATGAATTAGTAACTCGCATTAATGTCGTATGTGAGCGCCCAGTTGTCAGAATAGTGACCTTGTCATTCAAAATGTATCTCACACGGCAAACAATTGCCAGGAACTCAAACATTGACCTCAAATTTACTTCTAATCACAAAAATAAGGTTAAATATCGATTCCTCGTGCCAAAATTATATGGAAAAGATGTCTCGTGTAATTTTAAGTTCAATACCTAAAAAGTTATATTTTCAGCCCGGTCGATGACGGCCATCTTGTATTTGTGCAAAAATAACAGATTTCCCCATGGTTGCCATCCGGGCAACCAAGCTTAATTTTGTCTCTGCATGCCTGTGAACAAGAAGCCACCATAAAACCACACACTTTTGAGGACAACAAGGTTACTTCTCTCGCAAATGGACTATCATGTGGTTGTACAGCTTCTGGACCTGGTCGAGGTTCCAGTATGCCGATAAAGACAAGGATACCCGTTGGGCTGCACGGCTGATTTTCAACAACCTATTTCGGGAACAGAGCAGATGGGCAAAAGTGGAATGACAATTTCTGTAAACATTGAACACACTCATTGCGTTGACTTATGGATTTCCAAGTTCATGTTCTATCTCATAAGAGTTATAGGACTCAATTTCAAAATCTAAATAGGAAGGTGGTGCTTGGGACACCATCACCTTTTTAGCAGTATTCCTCTTTAGACAAGAAACAATCAATGCCAGCATTGTAATTGTTGCACATCTAACAAGCACCACAACAATGATGATCCACAATAATCCAACAGAGATCCAGTGTAACAGGGTAGTTCCCCAGCCTCCAAAAATCCCTTCAAACCAGGAATAAAGCCCGTCTTTCATAAAATAATTGTGAAATTTGGCGCCTTCTTGCTTAATCTTGTCAGCTATGTTTGTGATTTTCTCCGAGTTATCAGGGATATAAGTACAACATTCAGAGTTAATTACAGCACACGTCCCTCCTTGAGCTGCGAGGATGAGGTCAAGGGAAACCCGGTTTTGCATTGCGACGGCACGCAGGACGACTACCTCCGAGTTAATATCAACCTTGTCTAGAGCAGTTTTATTTGCCAATAATTCAAGCGAAGCAGCTAACTCTACCAATCCCACAGACGTTTGTCCTACACCGTAGTGAGGAATTAGAATCATAAAGAACAATTCAGTTGACGTGAAACTCCGTTTACCCCGTTTCAAACGATCAAAAGGTGACTTAGATAGCACGTGCATATGCGGCAAAATGAATGACAAGAAACAAGATCCACTCCAATTAACTGGAAGCCATGGGTATGCTCGATTTCCACACACGAAATAGGTATTATTTAAAGCTACTTGTGGTCCCATCGTGTGATTTTCATAGACATAATTACTGCATTCAGAATTTCCTAACCTTCTCTCTTTCCTCATGCCTCTTGTACCAAGCATAGTTCGGGTTTTTCTGTCGCCCGCTCAACCATAAAATGTGGAGGCGTCTTATTTAAATTAAAATTTGGCCAAAACCAGTTACTGAAATTTCGTTGTCGGAGGCAATTTCCATTTCCATTGGTAACGATGTGGTCATCAAGGTTAAAATCTTGTTTATCCCAGTTATTTTCCTTTGCCCAGTACCCACACCACTCACTTAAATTGAATGGTATTGCCAACAGAGGTATTCCAGTAACTGCTGAATGAGGTATCTTAGTACAAACCCAGCAATTGGTTTTATTAAAAGCCTTCGCGTGTTTACGAGAAAGGGCCAGATAAGTGCTTATTCCATGTGGTGAACCCACTTTGCCAGTTAAGCTTCTTCGGTCTCTGGGTGCCATGGGCTTAGTTTGGTGGGCAGTGTGACAGGCCCATCGCCAAAGAACATACAAATAACGTTGATCACAGATAGTACTTATCGGCTTAACAGACCAAGTGCACATTGTACAACTTGCATTTAGTCGTACAAATAATCCTGCAATGGAAAGAATCATTAAAGTTATCAGCAAGCAGTGTTCTCCTCGGGTTCTTTTTGGCCGTGTGCCAGTTTGCAGTGTGTGGCATGGATCCATGTTGCTCTTCGTTTACACTTCACAGCCGTATGGGTAGTTAGCAGTTTTAGAAACAGCCCACACCAACGTGCTTGAAGAGAGTTCTTCCTTTTGTAAATCTTCACATAAACAAAGTCTCCTGGTTTGAAGTTGTGATGATCAGACATGGCTGGTTCTGGCAGGGCTTGCTTCACCTGCGCATAAAAAGTCCTTACAGCATGATTCAGAGAGACACAGAATGCAAGCAACGTGTCGTCCATTTGCTGCACGTTCATGTCTTTTCCAGTCAATGGAGGTGAGTTCGGTAATCTCATTGGTCTTCCCATCAGAATCTCATGTGGAGATAAGCCAGTTTTTCGATTTGCGGTAGATCTCATAGTCATGAGAGCAATGGGCAGAGCCTCTGGCCATTTCAATCCAGTCTGTTCACAAATCTTTGCCAGTTTATTCTTTAGAAATCCATTCTGCCTCTCTACTGCCCCCGCAGATTGCGGACAGTACGGGCAGTCAAAATGTTGCTTGATTTGCAATACCCGACACATCTCTTTCACCACTTCGGCTGTGAAGTGAGTACCTTGGTCACTGGAGATCCTACAAGGTATTCCAAACCTACAGATGAAATCCTTCATCAACAGTTTAACCACAGTAATGGCATCTGCTTTCCTACAAGGGTAAGCCTCAACCCACTTGGTGAACAAATCAACGATGACTAAAGCAAATTCAAAGCCACAGCATTTTGGTAACTGAATAAAATCCATCTGGATATGAACAAAAGGTCCATATGGAATTGGATGACCACCTGGGGCCATCGGCACCCCCCTTGTCGGGTTATGTTCTTGGCAAATGTGACAGGTCCTACAATACTGTTCTGCAATTGGACTAAACCCTGGGGCAAACCATTGTCTCCCAATTGAAGTACTCATGCCCCTCTTGCTGGTATGCCCGGCCCCATGTGCCAATCGTGCGAGCCAGAGTAACAGAGCTTGTGGTGCCACCACACGACCATCAGATGATCTCCATAATTTGGATTCATTTTCGAATTCACATCCAGCCAATATCCACAAATCTCGTTCTTTAGCACTAACAGCTGTCTGCAAAGTATTTACATCGTCAAGGGTTGGCGTCGCCACCTGTCTCAATACACATTGTGATATCAAGAGAGCTCCAGTGTTGGCAGCAGTTTTTGCAGCTATATCTGCCCTTGCATTTCCCCGTGAGACGTCATCAGATCCTCCAGTGTGGGAATCACACTTAACCACTGCAATTTGGTGAGGCAGAAGTATCGCTTCCAGCAGATTCGCAATCCATGCTCCATTCCTCACCCGTGCACCTGATGATGTTATAAATCCCCTCTCGCACCAGAGGACTCCGGATTCATGTACAGCACCGAAGGTATAGCCGGAATCAGTGTAAATTGTCACTGTTTGGCCTTTGGCTAAGTGGCATGCACGAGTGAGGGCGAACAGTTCTGCTTGCTGCGCGGAGCAGCTCTTAGCCTATCTCCCGCCTTCGATTACTTCGTGATCAGAGCAAACGGCGTAGCCTGTTAATAGATATCCATCAGGTGCGAGTGATGACGAACCGTCGACATATAAAATAAATTCAGAATTTTGGATTGGTGTGTCTCTCAAATCAGGACGCGGTAGACACGTGTGTACGATTACCTCCTCACAATTGTGAGGATCACCATCTTCTCCTGGCAGCAAACTCGCAGGATTCAGCAGCGCACATCTTCTAATCGTAATGTTTGTGGGTGCTGTGAGAGTTCATATGTCGTTGCCCTTGAAGCCGACAAATGCTGTGTTTTCGTTTTTAACAGTACAGCTGTGACTGCGTGCGGCACCATGAGAATCAAAGTGTGTCCCGCGACGAGTGCTTCTGTCGCCTGCACCGCGAGAGAAGCGGCTACTACTGCCTTTAGACAAGATAGGAATCCTTGCGCTACCGGATCCAATTTAGTACTGTAATATGCAACAGGCCGTAATTTATTTCCATGCTTCTGTGTCAGTACCGACTGTGCAAACCCCCAACTCTCATTTGCGTAAAATGACAAGGTTTTTCATAGTTTGGTATACCTAGAGCAGGAGCAGAAGAAAGAGCTTGCTTTAACGTTACAAAAGCCTTGTCTGTTTCTTGTGTCCACGTCAGTTGCGTTCCGAACTTTCCAGCATTCGCCGAACCAATTTCCAGCAGGGGCGCACTAAGGCTGCATAATCTGGTATCCACTGCCTGCAATAGCCGGTCGTTCCGAGGAAAGATCTCATCTGTTTAGCAGTAGTTGGCTTGGGCAGTTTTAATATTGCAGCTATACGTCCCGGGGAGATGCGTCTCGTATCTCCTTTCAAAATATGCCCCAAATATTTCACCTCTTCTTGGCAAAACTGCAATTTGGCTCTCAATGCTTTGTGTCCATTTCTGGCTAAAGCTCCCAACAGCGTCAACGTATCTCGCTCGCATGCGTCTTTCGACGCTGAACAGATCAGCAGGTCGTCAACATATTGAATCAGTTTGCATCCACAGGGAAAAACGACGTCATCCAAATCGTCTTTCAAAGCTCGAGAAAACAGTGTCGGGCTCTCTACATACCCTTGAGGAAGTACAGTGCAAGTGTATTGCCTTCCCTTATACGTGAACGCAAAAAGGAATTTGTGCTTCTTGGGCTATCGGTATACTAAAAAAAGCTGAACAAAGATCCACAACACTAAAATAGGTAGTAGTACTTGGGATGCTTGCTAGAATGGTAGCTGGATTTGCAATTACAGGATAAGCAGGAATCACCGTGTCATTCACTGACCTCAAATCCTGTACGAATCTCCATGTCGACTTCCCAGGTTTTCTTACAGGTAAGATCGGCATATTGCATTGACGACTGTGGGAATAATTATCCCTTGCTTCAATAGCGCTTCCACTACGGGAGCAATCCCTGCTTCTGCTTCTGGACGCAACGGGTATTGCGGTTTTCGAGGCAGTTTCTTTTCTGGATCTATAGTGATTTTGAATGGGTGCATGCCTCTAATTCGGCCTACATCGTTGGCATGTGTTTCCCACAGACAAGTCGGGACTTGGTCGAGTAATTCAGGTAATTTTTCTGACCCATTTATTTCCGAGAGTTCAGCCATTTCGAATACAGTTTTCACCGTCCCGCGACACTCTGACCACCAATATCCATCTGCTCCAATCTTCCAAAGTCCGTTTACTTGGCTCGACTCCATCAAAGTCCCTTGTGATGCTTTCTTCAAACAGGTTACCATGTGACCGATGTCCGTTGCTTGGTAACCTCTTGCAATCGCTAAAGTAACATGTGGTGTAACACTGGACGGTTGGTTCCACAATTTTAATTGTTCCTGCGTGAGATGCACCTCCAGGCCAATCCCTTGCTTTCCAATCCAAATTGTCCCCAACGTTATGTCAAAGGTCTGGTGTTATTTCGAATGCGTTTCACTCGCATAGATGTTATCTTTTCCCTTGACGTCGCAATCAGCAATGCAATGTAATCGAGTCTGCACCCCTTCTGTGTCCATGTGGTGTTGACTCACCCAGTCGTACACCTCGGGTACGATTCTCTTCAAATGTGACACATATTCCTGCAAATATTTAAATGCTTCAAAATTGATCACAGTCCATCGATATACAAGATTCTCTGTACTTTCCTGCAATAAATTCAGCATAGTTATATGCGATTCGTAAGGTATTTCCAAATACACCCCTCAGGGGCACATTTCAGAGTGCAGTTCAGCTTACATAATAGATCTCTTCCCAACAGATTAATTGGTGTATCAGTTGCCATCAAAAATGCATGGTGTACAGACAATGGTCCAATTTCTACCCGTAGTTGTTCAGTTAGTGGGATCGCCATGGCAACTCCTGACATCCCCATGACCTTCACTCGTTCTCGCAATAACGGGGCATCCAGGAAATCACTCTTTCTGAGCGCAGATTTGGTCGCTCCCGTGTCAACTAAGAAAGGAATCTCTCGGCCTTCAACTTTCAAAGTCAATTTTGGTTTGTCACATGGTTTTAAAGTCAGAAAGGGTAACTCAGACGAAGTTGCTTCTGTTCTTTGTCATAAAACGAATGGGTTTTGGGGTTGAAATGAACTTTGAGGTGGAGGAGGAGGAAATGAGGGCAGAGGAGGTGGGAATGAGGGTGGAGAAGGAGGAGGAGGGAATTCAGTGTGAGGTGCAGGGGGTTGAAATGAGCCAGCTTACTCAAGCTGTGTTTCCCATCTGTCCTGCTGTCTGAAATATGGATCTCCATCTCTGTTTATTTGTACCCCTCGTCTCTCTTCTACCGGTCCGTACATACCATAAATACCATAAGTTTGACCATTTCTGCGGTTCCGTCACTCCTTGGCCCAATGGCCTATTTGCCCACATGCACGACAGACCTCTCTGCGCGGGTCTCTGTATTGCGGTCGGCCACGGTTATAGCTTGGCCCTTGGTTTTGTGCATTATATCTCGCATTTCTTCCACCGGTCCATTCACCTTGCTCGTTAACTTGAGCCAGCATTAATGTAGCTTCATCTTTCTCGTCATAACGTTGTTTGATCAATGAATTACAATGTGTCACATACTCCATTAAATGTTTTACCTCCTTCGATTCCCAGCCGAAACACACTAGCTTAATTTCGTTCTGCAATTTGACCGTCAAACCATTCAGGAATGCATGAGCAAATGGAACATCCTCTTCTTTCAATCCAGAGTGACATTGATATACACTCCGAATGCGCTCCAAGTACTCCAATGGATCTTCGGCAGAGCGTTGCCTGCACGCCTGTATTTTCCCCCAATCCGTTTTAAGTGGAACAACCTCTGTCACTAATTTAACGAGCGTGTTAATATGTTCTTTGAGCTCACCTCCGCTTCCAGGCGCTTCATCTGGCCATCCTGCTGTCTGTTTCCATTGTCGAGTAACCCCTCCGGCACAATCAATTTCAACAAAATATCCATATCCATATAAGTTCCACGACCACACTCAATTCTTGCTGGAATTTTTTCGGATTCTCTCGAATCTTCGGCGTCTCATTTACAATGGCTCTTAATTCGGAACCCCACGGTCGATATATCACTTGCACATCCCTTGCCCTCGGTTAATCTCGCAATGGAAACGCACCTATGAGTGCCTCATCTTGTTCGTCCTTCACAGTCTCCGACGTTATCTTTTTTGATCGAGTCTGCATTCTACCCTTGTCAGCAAGAGGAACTTTCTCTCTGCGTTGTGTTTCAGCTTCCTTTGTCTCCTTTTTAATTACTCCCCTGGCTCCCCGCCGAGCCTCTTCTTGCCCTGTGGCATCATCTCCCTCTGTCTCATCCGCTTCTTCGTGGAGCGGTTGTGCAATCGAAACTATGCCCTCTGGCCATGTATCTGACTCTTCTTCTTCATCCCCAAATCTGACAGGCACAGCTCATTGCCTCTTCATTTTATTTTCAAGTCTTACCGGCATTTGCTTCGTTAATTGGTCTAGCTGACCCTTCAGGTTTAACAACCGCGTCTTTTCGACTCTGTCACTACATTCCTCCATCCAATTTATACATATGCTCCAGTATACATGCTTCTGGGCCTTCTTATCCTTACTTTTCACCTCCAGTACTTTTCTCAGGTGATCTAAGCAATCATGATAAAACGTACCATTTTCAGGCAAAGGTAATTTGCTATTTCTAGTCCAATTGCACCACTCTGCTACGTCCCTCACAGCATCAGGACGATACTTATCAAACAAAAATCTTGCACACGTACTTCTCCGTGGCTTTTGAAAGGTTGCTTCGGTATACACAATCTCATCATTTTTCCCATTTCTATTTCCCATCTTTCAAACCGTTAACAGTTTACAAATCACAAATACTATAGAGTAATAAAACACAAAATACAATAATGCTCTAATTCTCTGACATGTACTCTTTGTTCGAAAATGTGTTACCCGCCAAGACAGCCAGCCGTCGAGGAACGCTCTCTGCTTACCTTTGCTCAAGCACTTGCCCTTCCTCCAGGGACAGCCTCAGCAGATTCAGCACATCCGAGTCACGGCACCAACTGATGAGGATTTTTCTCCTGAACCTTGTAGTGATCGTTGTAAAATTCTTCAGTTGTTGTGGAATCTTCTTGAAACTTGCAGGGTTTTAACGTTTAGCCGATTCGGTTTTAATAACCTGTTTCTCAAATCACAGACACCGAAAAATCAATGTCCGCAAAAGTACTATTCTCTGAGAACAATTTTATTCTAATTTTATCCTAATTCTCACCTGAATTTTTTTATTGATTTTTTATTCTAATTTTATTCTGAATTTTATTCTAATTCTCACCCTCGTACACTTCACACACACACCCACACACCCACAATGAACCTCTCCCTCATATATATATATATATATATATATATATATATATATATATATATATATATATATATATATATATATATATATATATATATATATATATATATATATATATATTTGAGAGTGGAGGGTTTTTGATAGCATAAAGGCAAAAGTACAGTCTTATCAGACCAGTCACCTCAGACTAGCAAAGAATTAAAGAAACGTCCAGTAGTGGCAAACAAATACAAAATAAGCCACGAGGTCAGAGGCTTTAACAATTTTAATAAATTAAAAATGAAGAGATAAAAAAACAAACAACTTTAACCTAGTCAGACTGAAGCAAGGACTACTTGTCTAAAGAGGAACAATTCCCCAACATAGCCAACGTCAGGTCAGGTATGGGAGCATGTGCCAGAACAGCGCGTCGCTGCGTCCACTTTCCGCCGGTACTCCAGGGGCCTCCGTCTGGCCTTCCCCCAAGCAGATGCCAGGCCCATCCCCATCTCCTTGAGATGATGGTCAACCTGCTGCAACCACGAGGCACGTGGTTGGCCCATTGGCCTCCTCCACTCATGAGACTCCATCGCTGAGAGAATCTGGTGAGCAGGATCAGCGTCAGGAAAACTATCCACATGTCCATACAGCCGCAACTGATGCTCACGGACTATGCAGGTAACAAATCTCATCCGAGTCTCTCTCAGCAACCGCTCGTTGGACACAAAATCTGACCAGCGATAGCCAAGGATTCTCCGAAGAGACCTGGTACCAAAGGAATTAAGTCTCCGTCTCAGATCCCTGGTCAGAGTCCAAGTCCCGCATCCATAGAGCAAGACTGGAAGTACCAAGGACCTGAAGACTCGGACTTTCGTCCTCCCGCACAGGTACCGGCAGCGCCACACCCCATGATCCAGTGAATCCATGACTCCCCAGGCACGACCCAGACGTCTACTGACCTCTGACTCACAGCCAGCAGAGACATGAATATCACTGCCAAGGTAAGTGAATCTCTCCACAACCTCAACATCCTCACCACAAACAGACACAGACAGGACAGCAGCATCCAAGATGTCACCGAAAGCCTGGATCTTAGTTTTGACCCAAGAAACCCGTAATCCCAGCGGCTCCGACTCTTCATTCAGCACCTCGAGGGCCCCCAAAAGGATGTCTAAAGTCTCCGCAAAGATGACTACATCATCTGCAAAATCAAGGTTCGATATCTTGACATTCCCAAACGATGCACCGCAGCTTGATCTCTCCGACATCCTCCCTAAAATCCAGTCCATACAAGTGCTGAAAAGTGTGGGGGCCAGTACACACCCCTGACAAACTCCAGTTACAACTGGAAATAAGTCAGAGATGGTACCACCACACTTCACAGCACTCTCAGTTCCAGAGTAGAGTTCAGACATCAGATCGATCAGTTTTGGTGGCACCCCACGACGACCAAGAATCCTCCAGAGGACATCCCGATTCACTGAATCGAACGCTTTACAGAGATCAACATAGGCTGCAAGCAACCCCTGCCGAAACTCTCGTCTGCGTTTGGTGAGGACACGAAGAGCAAGGATACGGTCAATCGTTGACCTCTTTGGTGTAAAGCCTGACTGCTCTGGACGCTGGTACTCAAGCAGATGGTGGCGAACCCTATCAAGAATTATCCGAGCAAAGACTTTGCCCGGCACTGAGAGTAGCGTCACCCCTCGGTAGTTGTTGCAGTCTTGGCGATCACCCTTCCCTTTCCAGAGAGGAACAACAAGGCCCCTCTTCCAGTCAGTTGGGATGATGCCTGTGTTCCAGGCAGAGCACAAAACTGCATGCAACGGCACGAGTGCAGCATTTCCACCAGCCTTGAGAAGTTCAGCATGGATGCCACAGATCCCTGGAGCTTTGCCCCGTTTCAACCGGTTCACCGCAGCCTGTGTTTCCACAAGCGAAGGTGGACCACAGTTGATTCGAGGGTCAGCAACAGGGATTGTAACACCCTTGACGTCCAACTCGACAGCTGGGGGATCAGCCTGGTACAACCACTCAAAGTAACCGGCCCAGCGGGTCTTCACTTCAGACTCCTCTGTCAAGAGCCTACCACTCTCTGCTCTAACTGCAGTGCTCCGATGGATGGGCTTGGATGAACGCAATGCGCGAATTCCCCTGTAAGCGGGACGAGAATCACCTGTCGACAGGTGATGCTCTACCCCCTCACAGATTCCTCGCACATTGGCCTCCTTGTCCACCCTCAGTGCACATACAGTTTTACGCCTCAGCTCCCTGAACAGCTCAGCTCTGCCATTCAGCCTGGCCCTGTGACTCTGGTCAATGGTATCCAGTGTCCCTTGAGAGACAAAATTCTTCTTTGCCCTGCGATGAGTTCCAAGACATCCACCGGCAACATCAAGGACGGTGGTCTTGAAGGTACTCCACAACTCTTCAGGACCCCTCAAAGCACCCAGACCCCCCAAGTGTCCACTCAGCCTGTTCGCAAACTCCTCCCCTACTCTCTCATCGCTGAGCTTGCCAACATCCAGCCTCGGCTGGGATGGTACCATTCTCCAGGATTTAAGGTGCAGCTTTAGAGTTGCTACAACAAGCCTGTGGTCAGTATTGAGGAACTGAGCACTCCGGTAGACCCTGCAGTTCTGGATCATCCTCCAACGACCGTCAATGAGGACATGGTCAATCTCCTTTGCCACACCGTCAGCGTTGGAATACCAAGTCCAGCGATGAGCTTGTGGGCGCTGAAACCATGAACCAGCCACCCTAAGTCCATGACTTCTTGCAAAGTCAAGGAACTTAGTGCTATTCTGGTTCATAGTTCCTGACCCATGGGGACCAACACACACCTCATAACCATCCCTATCAGTTCCAGTCGATGCATTGAAATCCCCCAAGACTAGAAGTGTATCTCGTCTGGGGCACTGATCAACCACAGACTCGAGCGTGGCGTAGAATGCATCCTTCACGGTGAGATCACTCGCCTCAGTCAGAGCATAAACAGAGACCAGGGAAATGACACCTAAGGAGTGACGAATCCTTAATCTCATAATATGCTCGTTGACCGGTGTTACCTCAATTATCATTGGCGTTAGCTTATTGGACACTGTTTCAGCAACTCCTTGGGTATGGTAACCATCAGAGCGACCAGACCAATAGTAGGTGTAACCACCCACCATTATGTCGCCGCAATCCGTTCTCCAAACCTCAGAGAGAGCTGCAATCCCTATGTCCAAACGCTTGAGCTCAGATGATAACAGAGACAGGTGATCATCCTCTCTTTGGGATAGGACATTCCAGGCACCCACCCGAAGAGACCGCCTCAGGTTAACCCAAAGATACCGCCGTCTAGTGGACGACACCTCAGCACCACTCCGACACACTCTCCCGCAATCTGACCCAGGGATGTTACCCCGTGGTTTCCCTCCTATCATCAAAGATTGGGGGTCCTGAAGGCTTTGCCCCAATCTCGTCATCCGGTGAGTTGCCCTGCGAAGGGAAGCTGCACAGGAGGTACTCCCACGGAGTGGGTTTTCAGATTTTTTTGCGTTTTGCGGAATGAAGGGTTTTACGGTGGCCGTAAAATGAAGGGTGGCCGGAGTGCAAATCCTGCCACCAACCTCCTAATAAAAAAGTAACCCAACTGCAGGAGGACGTCCGCAGACACAGCTGGGCACTAGATATGGATGGTCTTTGGCTCACAAGGAGCTCCTCTGCCCTTTGACAGATTTTGTTTTTAATCCTGCTGGGTGTCCATATCCAAACACCCTCCTCACCAGAAAACCTGGTGGGGGAGACGGTTTAGTCGCCGACAACCCGACCATGGAACAGGTTAGTACAGGTTTACATGGTACCTGTAGCAGGTCACAGATATAACCTGACCTGACGACTATAACCAGGTCACAGATATAACATAGCCAACGTGTGGCCATTAATGGAGTTCCCTCATCCCCTATTCCTGTCCAGGTTGGAGTTCCTCAAGGCAAAATTCAGGGCCCTGTTCTTTTTCTGGTTTTCATCAATTATCTCTCCAACTCTCTGGAAAATCTTCTTTATCTCTTTGCTGATGACTCCACCCTCTGCTGTACCATCTGTCATCCCTCAGATCGGCAAGCAGCAACCTCCTCGCTCTCTGCAGATCTGGATAAAATCACAAGCTGGTCCAACACGTGGAACATGTCTTTCAACCTTGACAAATACCACACTCTCACTATGTTTCTCAAAAAGGACCATCTGGAACCCCCACCCCCCCCCATCTACTTTCTCAACAATCCTCTTGAAGAAGTCATTTCATTCAATCTTCTGGGTCTCACTATCTGCCATGATCTCTCCTGGGAAAGCCATATTTCCAAGCTGGCTTCCAAAGCCAGTCACAGACTGGACGTCCTCCGTCTTGCAAAGTCCTTCCTTTGCACACCTGAGCTCTTGACCACATACAAAGCTTTCATCTGCAGCTTCATGGAATACTGCTGTCCCCTTTGGCCAGGTGCTCCCACCTCTCACCTTTCTCAGCTTCACACTGTGGAAACCAAGGCATTTAGGATCATTGGTATCTCCTGTGATGGGGCTGAAGCTTTGGGTCTCTCACTTTCTCACTGTCGGCAGGTTGGTGGTCTTTCTGTCTTCCACCGTCTCGTCTCCGGCCTCGCCCTCCCGCCTCTGTCTGAGATAGACACCTTCTCTGTCGCCGACACCCCCCATATTTCTGCAGGGTGCTCAAGGTCCGCCAGCAAGCCCTTTCTGGTAAAACCACCAAAATCAAGAATCACCACTCACCTTCACTCTCTCATTCAATTTTTTTCCTCACCTTTGGAACAAACTCCCACACTCTCTTCAATCCCACTCTTCCCTCGAGGTCTTCAAAACAGCTGTTCACCACCACCATCTCTTTTCTTCCCCCATCCAAAACCATGATCTTTTCTACCCCCACTAATCCACCACAAACCCACCTCCTTCAAATACCCTGCTTTCCTTCCTGAAAGTTCCCGGTCGTGTGAGGACCTGAAAGTCCCTGCAGTGTCCATCTTGTTTATCTGTATACCCCGCCACATCCCTCTCCCTTCCACAGATCTCCTCATGTCTCTGTTCCACACTGGGTTTTTTCCTTCCCTCTTCTCCCCTTCTTGTCTCCTGCTCCCCTTGTGCGTTTCTGTGTGTTAGCTCTCACACGAGCCTTGACAGTGTACAATTTTCAAAAAAAACAACTGAGGTGGTATTTCTAAATCCTCCATTTTCATCCGATTGGCTTGAAATTTGAAGAGGATTTGCATATCAGGTCACTGAATTCAGCCACCAATTATTTTTGAGGTTAAATTTGTTTCATGGATTTTGAAAGTATCGTGCTCTGCACGACGACTTCTTGTTTTTTTAAATAAATAAAAATTCTGGAGCGATTGCGGCAGCTGTCAGTTGCCTAAACACCATCCAAATAAAAGTATGTGTCAGAAGAACATGTTTCTTGCTTGCAACAAGATTGCCTGAAGGGTGGGTGCTCAGCTACTAGTATAAAGCAATGCATCGCAGGTAAGTACAGAAGTTACTATGAAGATAATAAAGAGTGTTAAGGGCAGGCAAGGGATTGGAGGATGCTCACTCACCTTTGAATTGTCTCACCTGAGTTCGAATCTCGAATCCCAACCGATCTATGAACTGTCATCCTGGTGATTAGCATGTAGGACGATTCATTGATGTTTACCCCGGCGCAACAATGAATGATCAATCAACCTGCGCCGGTCGTTCGCGGACGTTAAATATCCCAGGGTATTTTTCGCGAAGAGTTGGCAAGTTCTCGCCGACACCCTGCACAAATTATAAATTCTGATTCTGAATGAATGCTGGAAGGGAACAGCAAACCATCCAGCCTAATTACTTTGCGAAGAGACTGCTTCGGCAGGGCCATTGCTCTGCAGAGTATGGTGTGATAATGATAATGATCGATTGTAAAATTTCAATTGTACACAAAATGGAGACCACAATTATAACAATAATCAACGAGAAAGCATTTGAAAATGCAAAGCACGTCCGCTTCCATTTTGTATTCAGACATATTTCTTCTTCTTCTTCATCATCATGCTAAACATGATGAAAACAACTTATAAAAAATGATTTAGGCGACCTTGATCTTTGAGGCTCAAAGGCAAAGGGCTTCAGTAACCAAATATACAAACCCTGCTCAAATTTCAGGTCAATCGGATGAAAATAGACTATTTTATGCAACCTTGACATTTGACCTTTTGATATTACAAAAAAAAAATAATTGCCTTCTGAGTTTTGATTGGTGAACCAATTCAGTGCAAATTCATAAAATTTCAGGTCACTTTTTTTTTTTTTGTATACCTTGGTCGAGGCTCGTATGAGAGCAAACACACAACTCACAGCAAGGAGGCATGAGACAAGAGGGGCGGGAGTGGAAGGGACAAAACAGTGGGGAACAGACACATTAGGTGAACTGTGGAAGGGAGAGGGATGGGGATGGGACGGGGAACATGGCGAAGAGAAGATGGACATTTCAGGGACTTTCAGGAAGGAAAGCAGGAGAAATGAAGGAAGTGGGCTTGGGTGGATTATCGGGGGTAGAAAAGATCGAGGATTTGGATGGGGGAAGATAAGAGGTGGTGGTGAACAGCTGTTTTGAAAGCCTGGAGGGAAGAATGGGAAAGAATAGAGTGAGGAAGTTTATTCCAAAGGCGGGAAAAAAGAGGAATGAAAGAGTGAAGATGAGCAGTGATTCGTGATTTTGGTAGTTTTACCAGAAGGGGGTTGTTGGCGGACCTTGAGCACCCTGTGGAAATGTGGTGGGGACAAATCGCAGAGAGAGCGGGGGGGGCAAGGCTGGAGAGGAGTCGGTAGAAGACAGAAAGACCACCGACCAACCTGCGGTGATTGAGTGAGAGGCCCAAAGACTCAGCTTCATTGCGGGAGATGCCGATGATCTTAAATGCCCTGGTTTCGACAGCGTTAAGCCGAGAAAGGTGGGAGGCAGGAGCACCAGCCCAGAGGGGAGAGCAGTACTCCATCAGGCTATGGACAAAAGCTTTGTAAGTGGTCAGGAGCTCAAGAGGGCTGAGGAAGGACTTTGCACGACGGAGGATTCCCAGTCGGCGACTGGCTTTTGAGGCGAGGTTGGAAATGTGACTTTCCCAGGAAAGGTCATGGCAGATAGTGAGACCTAGAAGCTTGAAAGAAAAGACTTCTTCCAGAGGATTGTTGAGAAAGTGGATGGGGGGGTTTTGTAAACGGTCCTTTCGAAGAGACATAGTGAGAGTGTGAGATTTGTCTGGATTGAAAGACATGTTCCACGTGTTGGACCAGTTTGTGATTTTATCCAGATCTGCAGTGAGCGAAGAAGCTGCTGCTTGCCGGTCTGAGGGATGACAGATGGTACGGCAGAGGGTGGAGTCGTTGGCAAAGAGAAATAGAGGATTTTCCAGATAGTCCGAGAGATCATTGATAAAAACCAGAAAAAGAACAGGGCCCAGAATGCTACCTTGAGGAACTCCAGCCTGCACAGGAAGAGGGGATGAAAGAACTCCATTTAGGGCCACACATTGACTGCGACAGGAGAGGAAGTCTGCGAGCCATGAGTGGAGATGGCCGTGAATACCATGGGAAGAGAGTTTGGTGAGTAGGGCAGGGTGCCAGACTGTGTCAAAAGCACGTGATATGTCCAGGGATACGGCTCGGATTTCCTGTCTGGCATTGAGGACCTCCATCCATTGATGGGAGAGCAGAAGCAGCATATCCAGGGTAGAGTGACCTGGTCTGAAACCAAATTGATGATTGGAAATCAAGCCATTGGAGAAGAGGAAGGATTTCATATCTGAAGCGATGATGGATTCCATCACCTTGCTGATGATTGGGAGAAGGCTGATTGGTCTGTAGTTATAGGGATCTGTTTTTGCACCTTTTTTATGCAGGGCAGTGATGTTAGCAGATTTCCAAGCAGATGGCAGATGACCTTGGGCAAATGAGAGGGTGAATAGAACAGAGAGAGGGTGAGCAAGAGCAGAAGAGCAGGCTTTGAGGACACGTGGGCTGATGCCGTCTGGACCGGTTGCAGAATCTGTCTCGAGGTTTGAAAGCAAGCTCTCCACCTTGTCTGGAGAAAAGGATACAGAGTCCATGGACAGTTGGGTGCGACTGGGTAAAGTGGGTAGAGATAGTGATGGGTTTAGGACACAAGATTTAGCTGCAAACACTTGGTTGAAAATTATCGATTTTATGAAACGACCCATGACCTTTTGACCAAATTATTGATTAGTCTTCTCGTTATTCTTATAATGAAGTTTTTTATGACAAAAGCTGAAATTGTAAAAAAAAAAGTTATGGGACAGACGGACACACACACACACACACACACACACACACACACACACACACACACACACACACACACACACACACACACACACACACACACACACACACACACACCTCGTTTTTTTCATTTTCTGCTCCTAACAATTATATCTCACACACACATTTATATACACACAAGTAATAAAAACATCGTTAACTAGAAAGGCACTCGGTAGAGCACACACCTTCGCCATGCAATGCCTGATCAACGAGAACATATCAGGCCCAACACATTTTGAAATATCGTTTTACATATCGTTATTGGCCCAATCTCTCAATGGTGAAGAATCACTATAAAAGGATTAAATAATTATCGTATCCAGATCCGGATCTTCACCAAAATCTCGTCAATTTGTTCTCGTCACACACCCAACGTGTCCACCAAGTTTCATCCGAATCAATGCACAACTTTTTGAAATATCATGCTACATATCGTTTTTAGCACAATCTCTCAATGGTGAAGAATCACTGAAAAAAATTCTAGGATCCAGATCCAGATCTTCACCAAAATCTAATAATTTCCTCCTTGTAACACACCGAACCTGTCCACAAAATTTCATCCAAATCCGTCCCCAACTTTTTGAGATATCCTGTGCACAAACAAACAAACATACTGAGAGGGGGTGAAAACATAACCTCCTTCAACCTTTAGTGGGGGAGGTAAAATGCAAAAGGGTGTCGGGATGTTACTTCAAAAAGTTTGTAAACAAGGTAATGAGGCAAGTGTGAGTTCCAGTATTTCTAAGCCAGATTGCCAGCACACACACACACACACACACACACACACACACACACACACACACACACACACACACACACACACACACACACACACACACACACACACACACACACACACACACACACACACACACACACACACACACACGACGGTCCATTGCAGTTAACACCTGCAAACTTACTCCAACTCAGAAACCCCTTCTTCCATTTCCCCTCTCCACCTTCACATATCTCCCTCATAGCATTCATTCTCCTTTTTCACTCCCTTCTTCACACCTTCACATTCTTCCACTTTACCGAATCACTCATGTCCCGAACTAAATCCCTTCATCCACTCACACTTACAGTATATTCCTCCTCTCACTATCTTTTCTACCCCTGAGCACAAGTTGCAGTTTGAAGAAAATTCGGTTCAGCGGTGCAAGAGTGCATAGAAGTCAAACATACAAACACCTTCAATGATCGTGATAATAGAATGAACATAATTTATCACACGAGAATCACCTGCTACCTACGGGAGCAGCCAATGGGGCTGTGTTATTATTTTTACTTAAACGTGAAATTCAAAACACCTCTCCAAAATGTCTCTCGCTGCGTAATTTGAAACACCTCATTGCACTAGAAAACGTGGGTAACAGGAATACTGTAAAGGGTGAGGACTTGTAATACCCTCTCCCACCTGGAGCGGCATGACACAATTCACATTGACATGGATAATTGCGTCGTCCCTCCACAGCTTGAACAAAACAAGGCCAACACCCCTGGGCGCTCACCTGGTAGCGCCTGGATAAGAAAACCAGGGAACCACTGGTAGGCATGGATGACCCACAAAATATGCAACAGAGAAAAAAGTAAACACCTATGGATTCAAGAATCATTGCTCACCTTCACTCTTTCATTCCTATTTTTCCCCACCTTTGGAACAAACTTCCACACTCTCTTCAATCCCACTCCTCCCTCCAGGTCTTCAAAACAGCTGTTTACCACCATCTCTTATTTTCCCCCCCCATCCAAAACGATGATCTTTTCCACCCCCATTAATGCACCCCAAACACACCTCCTTCATATTCCATGCTTTCCTTCCTGAAAGCACCTGCAGTGTCCATCTTGTCCACCCCGTGTATACCGCCCCATCCCTCTCTCTTCCACAGATCTCCTCATGTCTCTGCTCCATACTGCTTTGTGCTTCCCTCTCCTGCCCATCTTGTCTCCTGTTCCTCTTAACCTCCACCTTCGAAGATGGATGGAGGTTACTGTTTTCATCCCCTTTCTGTTTGTTTGTGAACAGTATTACGGAAAAACTCCTCGACGGATTTCGAGGAAACTTGGTGGGGTGATTAGGTATGGTCCAAGGATCATGCCATTAGATTTTGGACTTGGTCCAAAGTCCAATATGGCCGCTCTGGCGGCCATTTAGAAAAAATATTTGAATTTTTGTTTTTGCATTTCTACATGTTTTAAGTGATTTCCACCCCCCCCCCAAAAAAAATTGTTGGAGGAAAAAAAATTGTAACGTTTTTTTCAAAAAAAATTCGATTTTATTTTTTTGGGCATTTCTACATGCGCGTCGATCTAGTTTAGTTTATTCACTCGTGGTTCAGTAGAGTGTGATCCGTTTTGGCCATTTAGAAAAAATATTTGATTTTTTTTTTGCATTTCTACATGTTTTAAGAGATTTCCAACCAAAAAAAAAAAAATTGTTAGAGAAAAAAAACCAGAAAATTTTGCAACTTTTTTTTCAACCAAATTTCGAATTTTTTTTTTGCGTTTCTACATGTTATAAGTGATTTCCAACAAAAAAACATGCCAAAATTATAATTGCAGCTGATTTTGGAACCTCAGGTGGATATACCCACGTAAAATCAATTTCTGTCTCAAGGAATCTAGTTATGACGAATTAATTGAGGATGTAAAAGTTAAAAGTAAAAGGGAAAGTTGCAAACTATAACTCTGTGAGCACTGTTGACGTCAAATTGAATGAATATGATATCAGGTTCACTTGAGTGACCTAGCAGTATTGGCGGCGGAGGTTTTGCACTCTACCGAGTGCTCCCCCTCTAGTTATACGTTCTGTGTTAGCTGTTATATGAGCCTCGACATTGTATATATAAAAAAATAATGCCGTGAACAAACTTTAATCCATCACGGGTTGTTGTCAAATACATCACTTTAATACATCATCAAAATTGTGTGTGCAGTTTCTGAGAAGAGAGTAAATACCTATTTTGAGGGGAAATCCCCTCATAACCCTCTGAGACCACATTTTTTTTTAATGTCGTGAACAAACTTTGGTACATCGCAGGTGATTAGGGGTTGGAAAGTTCCCTTTGCTGAAGTGCCGTGACTGGTGAGAGGGGTACCAACACCCAGCCAAGTTGCATAGTGACAATTGAAATCACCACATTTGAGGAAGAGAGAGTTGGGATGAGTGGTTAAAGGTTTGTCCATGTTGTCTGAGAGAGATGTAGATGGAGTCATCAATGTTAGGAGGACACACACATGATGTTAGGAGAACACACAGATTAACAAGAGGTGGGAACGGAGTAGAAGGCACAGCGAGAGGTAATACTGGGGGTTTGGAGGTGTAAGCTCAGTAGAAGGGCAGTGGGAAATTGAGCTATAGATGTAAAGTGCAACTCTGCCGCCAGGGCGTGGTTCAAGCCTATTCAATTGGAGGAGACAGTAACCCGGGAGAGACACGAAGGAGTCAGGGACATCCTGTGGGAGGAAGGATTCTGTTAAACCAATGATGTCTGGTTTATCTGAAGTGGCCTGGATTGAGAGATCTGTCAGGATAGAGTGGAGACCTCAGATGTTTGAGGTCCACACAGTTGGAGATATGTGGGAGGAGGCATTGGGATGGTGCAGGATGGGGGAGGCTTTGTGGGGGTGTGGGTAGCAGGGGAAGGTTTGAGTGTGAGGGGTGCAAGGGAAAGTTTGAGTGTGTGAGAGAAGCGGGGGAAGATTTGAATGTGAGGGGTGTGGGGGAAGGTTTGAGTGTGTGAGGGGTGCAGGGTAAGGTTTGAGTGTGTGAAGGATGTGGGGGAAGATTTAGATTTTTTGAGCAACAATATGACCACTTTGAGATGTTTGATATTTGCTTCCTGGTTGTTGGCTAATGTGAGTAGCACGATATCCTGTGGATAAATGTACCGTTTTGGAACCATTTTTTGATGAAAGATGGTGTATATAATGTTAGACAATTATCTCCATAATTATAGCTGGAAATTTGTTGTAGCTTTTCTCCCCCCAAAAAAAGCCCTGGCACTTTTGACCTGTCAAGTTGTCAGATGTCATGAGTCATTTAAGGAGCAATGTATAATATAAACAGACTAAGCTGGTGTAGAGGTTGAGGAAATCCTCCTGGTTTGGATTCTGCATCTTTTGATAATTGTCTTTTTTGTCCTTATCTATGTCATGTGTACAAGCTCATCTGTAATCGTCAGAAGATGTACAAAATGTTACTGCAAGTGAGGGAGAGACTATAAGCAGTATGGGGGAGAACAGCAGTGGCTACAAATAAAGCCTGAAAGCACCAGGTTTGGAGGTTATTCCTTTCCAAACCAACGGCACAATTATTCCCGTTTTATCATTGTCTGGCATTTTAACAACTGTTCTGATGTGTCCCATCCAAGAGAACTTTGCACACCTCCTCCCGTACACTGCGCTTTAAAACCTCCATTGAAAATACAACTCTGGGATTCACATTATCACAAACTTATCACAATAAAGCTTCTCATCCTCATACTGACCCAACCTTTAAAAAAAATTAAAATCTAAATGTTCTTTTTTATTATTACTATCTTCTCATTTTATTATTACCATCTTCTCATTCTGCCATATACTACAGACCTTTCCTTGCACCTTTGTACCAGAAAAATATTGCAGAACCCTATTCAAGGCGCATATCTAAATTTTGAATGTTTTTGGATTTCCTGTTGTTGTCGCTGGCACAGGTTATTTGGCCCTCCATTTAATATCATTCTCATTGTGTTTTCTAAATGTTTTTATTTTATTATCTGCACTTTTGTTACAACCTCATCTGCAACTTCTCTGTGCATTATGAAAAATGAAGCTTCGTGTTCAGTATCTGCTGTTCATTCTTAGTCTGGAGAGACACACACGTCCATGTGATTTATTGCTAGTTTTTAAGAAACCTTTTAAAAGTGGTTTCCTGAAGCATTAGCATTAGCCATTAGGTCTGGCCGAGGTCTCATCGAGAAGTGTTTTGTAAAATGTAAATGGATGAAGAACAATCTTTCTCGGGGTTCGCACTCCAAGATTGGCAATTGAATCAAAAGCTGTCACATTAATATAATTTGAGAAGTGTTTGTTTGTGCGTTTGTTTGTCTTCTACGCACTCTTGAACCGCTGGACTGAATGACATTAAAACTGGTGGTTGTACTCGAGGTGTGCCTCGGAACGTTTTTGGCGGTAAAAAAAAAATAGTATTTCGGGGGTTTTAGGGTGGGGAGAGAACCCTAACTCTCTCTGTATCAATGCGTAATTAAATAGTGCCATTACCAGTGTAAGGGGGTAATAGAAGTCATCATAAAATCCTGTACCTCAATTGTCTGCATGAAAAGTAGACATCGTGGAATCGTCATAACTATAATGGCATAGTGTTTGCATGTTTGCTTTACTTGCATGCTCTCCTGACCTGCTGGCGGAAAGAGATGAAAACTGATGATGATGATGATGATGATGAAGAAAAATGATGATCATGATGAAAGATGAAAGATGATGATGATGATGATGATGAAAAATGATGATCATGATGAAAGATGAAAGATGAAAAATGATGATCATGATGAAAGATGAAAGATGATGATGATGATGATGATAAATCATGATCATGATGAAAGATGATGAAAAATGATGATCATGATGAAAGATGAAAGATGATGATGATGATGATAAACGATGATGAAAAATGATGATGATGATGATGTTGATGAAAGATGATGATGATGAAAAATTGTGTTGATGATGATGATGATGATGAAAAATGATGTTGATGATGATGATGATGATGAAAAATGATGATCATGATGAAAGATGATGATTATGATAAATGATGATGAAAAATGATGATGATGTTGATGAAAGATGATGAAAAATGATGATGATGATGATGAAAAATTATGATGATGATGAAGATGATTGTACTGGAGTGGTGCACTGAAAGGATTTAAGTGGTAAACAGGAAAAAACGAAAATCATTGTCCCGGAAGTTGTGGGAGCCAATATTACAAGTCCGAATAAAATACGTAACTGACGTCATAGTAAATAAGTGGGGGAATTAACCCGTCCATAAGGACGGGTTCTTTGCTCGTTTTCACAAATCACAAGAAGATTTCTGCTGATTATATTGAGTTGTCAACAAACAGTAATCTTATTTATCATTCCTCTTTTCAAGGCATTTATTTTGTCATGCCAGGAAGGAATAAGAATCAAGTTAATCATTCTATTCGGTTGGGAAGTTGGTGCTGTCTTGTTGGTGTTGTTGGTAATATTTTAGACTTCCATGACACTAATATAGAAATCATTAAAGTCGTAGTTTACTTGGAAAATAAATATATCTCATTAAACCAGGAATGAAAATGCAAAAGCCATGTCTGATGAAATACAAAGAGAGCATCTTGTTCAAGATCCGAGGTGAAGTCTGGCATTGTTTACATAGCTGCTGATAGATTAGCAGTGATTTTCTGTTTACAGATGATCAATAAATTAATAATGGAGGAGGGAAGGTATCAGACATACGTGACCTGCTGTTAAAGGATGAAAAGCATACATCCGTGGATAGCATAACACCTTAACAAGAGACAGATGGCTGTAGATCAATGCATTTTGGCACTTTCAGCAAACACAGCAGTGGGCTACTATCAACAGGATTATCTACATTATAATTGATTTTTAATTACAGCACTCGTACTCATTTATTTCGATGTACCTGGGTGCTGCAAATCAATTTATCAAGATGGCAAAGCCAAATCTGAACCTCAAAAGCCATGGTAGCACCAGCTGCTTCCGAAACTAATCGACAAAAGCGCAAATTGCCAAGTACATCAAATTGAGCGCACCAGAAACAGAAAAGTGGAGTGAACATCAGGGTGGCAAACCTTTTAACGATAACTATCATTGTTTGATATGTGTCATTTGAATCACAGCAAGAATAGAGTACTGGCATATAACAATGGAGGCGTGAATTTGCAATATGAGTTATTGGAAATTTCCAACAATATTATAGTCAGCCTGCTTGGCATTTCTCGGTGAGCACTTGCCTCGCTATAATGTCGCCCACACAACCAACTGATTTATCAATTCATGTGAGGATGAATGGGTGATCTTTCCCGTGCCATCAGGCGCATAAGGCTAGCGATCAATTTCATTGGGTAGACTAAGGGTACAATCCTGGATGGGTTTCCACTCTGATACAGGATACATGAATGACTTACTTATTTCAGGATGCAGGCTGGGACCGAATCCTATCCAGGTTCCTCCTGATGACTCCATCTTTGCTCTTTACTTCTTCGGGTTCCTTCTTGATTTTCCGTTTCATTATGTTTGTATCATATCCTGATGCTGTGTGGACTGTGCTTCCAGGGCTGACGGACCTCTGGTAGCTTGTACATGTTGCTGGGTTCGAGCCTGTGAAGCAACTGCTGAAATCTATCTGTCTGCATGGATGTGTCATAATGCAGTGCCTGTGTTATCAGTAAGCTCGTACTCTTTTTGTTGACCTCGGAAGGATGACAGGCTGAGTCAACCTACCTGGTGTTATTTCAATGACACGACAGGAGCTCAAACTCCACACCCTAATATCTTAAGCCAGCCACCTTAACCGTTTAGCCAACACCAGGCTTTGCATCTGTATTGATGACCTGCCTGACCATATCCCCCTCCTCATGACCCAACCAACATGCATCTCCTGTCTTTTTCGAATATATCATGATACACTTTGTAGTTTAAAGTAAAGCTAAAGCTAAATATAAATTTAAAGGTTTACAGAAACTTCTGCGGTTTGTTCAAACAGAGTCAATTTTAACAACTCTTTTGCAAAGCTTTAGCCTTGCTCCGAACTGGAAAGGAAACTTCATTATTATACTCCCAGTCTCCTCTTCCCAGTTATGATCAATAAATCAGTGTCATTGAATACTTTACTTATCCGTAACAAAGGTTTTCAGGCATCTCCACATCCATTGAGACCACTTTGTGCTCAGTGTGTGTCTTACTGTTCTTGAAGAAACGTTAACACCCGTACTTTCAACTCGGTTATTCGCAAAATCTCGACTGGATCATCATTTATAACTTAGAGAACATACCCTAAGGTACATAGTTAACATAACTTTTGGAGAGCTTTCTTCCTCAACCGTTTCTGTTGTTTTCAGTACCTCCTGTTCACATTTCCTCCTTAAAGGTCTTTGGTACAGCTCCTGCTCAACATTTCTTATCATCACACCACTGTCTGCCTATGGAAAGCACACTCTAATGCTGCATCATTAGCCTCTGCCAGATCCTTTGGCATACATGTCCCATGCAGCATGTCACAGCTCAAGAGATGTTCCATGGTCTGGGAGCAAAGGCTGCATCTTCAGTGCATCCCCATCTTAACCATGTTTGATTTACTGATTTACTTTTCCCCATGTCCACCCATAGTCTGTTCAGGCTCCGCTAGGTTATCCACGGTAGGTTGGCACCTGATGGGAGCTTCTCTGATGGCTTGAGGGTCTTGTGTTCATCTTCTGGAGATATTTTATAGTCTCTCTTCCCAAGGTTTCAACCTTCTCGATAATGAGTTGCCATCCAGTGGTTGGAAAGAAGAGAGGAAGCTTCTGCATGATTTGAGAGGTGAAGCGAGCAGTGGATGATGATGGAGTGGGTGTCTTTCATCTTCTAATTGTCTGAGGCATTATTTGTGGCTCGCTGCAGCCCTTATAATGTCAGGTGGTGCTATGCCAACCAGATAGCAGGTAGAGGTTGCTGGTCTTGGTGGGTTTCAGACATCCGCTGATTTCATTTCATTTAGTTTAAAACATACCCTAAGGTACTCAACATAAGTACCTTAGGGTATGTTCTGAGACAGCGACAGCTTAAGTTTAGCACTTGGTCAATGTTTTTTGCATGGGTTGACTATTCCCAAACCACACAGGCATATTCAGCCATGGGAAAACAGAGGGCCAGTGTGGTCAATCGGATGGTTGTGGGGTTAGCACCCTATTTCGGGTTGGACAGCTCCTGCTGAAACAGGAAATCGAGCTCCAATGTGCCACATGGAGTAGCCTTCATCAGCTAAGACTTTCATTTCCATGTGCTTGCCATGAGATATTTCCTTCCCAGGAGCCATAGCGTTCAACACACATTGACCACAATACATGCTATCACAGCCTCTATTTTCAGTCCTGCAGGTGTGACATTTAAAAAAAAAAAATTTTGCATGACCACAAATTACAGTATACTATATCAGCAGGTGACTGTACAATGGAGCATTTCATGTTTACATGTGTGATGCGATTCTATCACGTGCTATTTGCATTTTACACCCAGTGTTTACTTTGTTTCCGTTATTATACTGAACAAAAATATAAACGCACCAACCTAAATATCTAAGTCAAGATTGCCATTATGGGAAAATGGTCAAACCGATGATATGTTTGAGCAATGGTTCCTTTGTTTTGCTCAAGACAGATGTTCCCATTGAAATTGACCACTCTGAGTGTGTGGACTCACACGTTGAGTAATCCTTCCGATGAGTACCATGGGGCTTGACAGAATGATGGTCAGTGAGCGTGACCAGGACACAAACACTCCCTATAGCTTGCCCTATAAAAGGCCTCCCCAAAATGTGGCAAAATGTGGACTGGTGCCAAATGTCAACATGCCACAGATGTCACAAATCTTGAGGGAGCGCGCCATTGGCATGCTGAATGCTGGGACGTCAGTACGGGCCGTTGCAGCACACTTCAATGTCCACCACTCCACTATTAGCCGCCTGAGAACGCGCCTCAGAGAGACTGGAAGCACCGTGAACCGCCCACATGCCCGGCGACCACGTGTGACCACCGCCGGTCAGGATCATCACATGAGGCTGCAACATCTCCGGGATCGACTCCGACCGGCCACGAGGACTGCCGATGAGACTGTCGGGCTGCATAACAGGCGCATTTCAGCCCAGACGGTGCGTAACCCCTTGAGGGAGGCCAACCTCCGAGCCCGTCGACCACACCGGGGACTCGCCCTCACTGCAGTCCGGCGTCAGACCCGACTGAACTGGGCCAATGTTCACTTGCGCTGGACCCTCGCACGATGGAGGAGAGTGCTGTTCACCGATGAGTCGCGGTTCCAGCTGTATCGGGCTGATGGCAGACTCCGCGTCTGGCGTCGGGCTGGGGAGCGCTACACTGACGCCAATGTCCTTCGTCGGGTGTCACACGGTGGTGCCAGTGTTATGGTGTGGGCAGGCATATGCCATGGAGAGCGCACTCGGCTTCATTTCATTGAAGGCAACTTGAACGGGCAGCGGTACAGGGACGAGATACTCAGACCCATCATCGTACCGTTTGTGCGCCTTCACCATGTGACGTTTCAGCACGACAATGCTCGCCCCCATGTTGCCAGGATCTGCATGGACTTCCTCGGTGAGGAGGACATTGATGTCCTCGACTGGCCTCCATATTCTCCCGACATGTCGCCCTTCGAGCACCTTTGGGACGTTCTTGATCGACGCGTACGACAACGTTACGCAGTCCCAGAGAACGTCCGCCAGCTCCGTGTGGCTCTCCAGGAGGAATGGGAAAACATCCCTCAGGCCACCATCGATAATCTGGTGATGTCCATGCGCCGGAGATGCACCGCTCTGCGCGACGCCAACGGTGGACACACCCGCTACTGACTGTGTGAACTCTAACAGTGACACCTCGGTTGTGTCGGCTGTTGTACCGCAAAGACTGTCGCCAGAATTCTCAAGGAACTCTTTGAAATTTAATGCTCAATTGTCATGGATTTTATAACCAAATTGTTGTGAAGATTTAGTATTAATGAGTTCGAGGTAAAATAGTAACAATCGCTTGCTGCGTTTATATTTTTGCGCTTGGTGCGTTTATATTTTTGCGCTTGGTGCGTTTATATTTTTGTTCAGTATACTTATAATACTATATTAACAGCATATGATCTTAAATTTCTTTAGACACTAGCCAGCGAAGTTAAGAGGTAATTGGATTCACTTGCCTGCCTCGGTTTCTGCTGGCCTTGTTATTTTGTAAGATCCATAACACAGGCAAAAAAAAAGCCATGATCAACCAGAAAACAGAATCTGACCATACGATAATGATGCAAGTGTACATGTCGAAAAACAACAACACTGACAACCTCATGACAAAAGAAAATTAATTATTTAAGATAATTATTGTGGCTAGTACAGTGTCCACAGACGTAACACCGAATGGGATCTGACCTATCAACACACATGATGAGCACGAGGACATTATTGGGCACTCGGATCCGTAACTTGAGATACACATGATTCTATTTGACTGTCCATCTGCATGCGAGTCCATGTGAGAGTCCACTGACAAGGTTATTCCACTGATCTCAGTGCAAGAGAAAATTAAAACAGCCCAGTGGAGCATGTAGTGCTCTATTTGATTTGCCTATATAGAAGAGGAATGATCAATACCATGGATGTTTATGTTGCCCATAAATCGTTCATAGCAGTTCAGTCACAGTGTAGAGAAAAATAGAAAGTAGAATTTGACGTGAACGTGACAATGGATATGCCTCCACCCACCTTAGATCATTGGATGTCAACCCACTGACTACACGTTTGATCTCAAATGAAGGTAACATGAAAAAAAATTTTAAGGTCCCTTGAGAGAGCATGAAAGAGAAAATGATAGATAAGTCGAAGAGAGCCAACAAAAGATGCTTCTAACTCGAGTTATGGTCTGCAAAACGATTTTCAAAGGGCACATGACCTTTGACCTGTTCAATCTAAAAATAAATCAGTTCAATTTGGTATTACAATCCGTAAGTGTATCAAGTATGGTTGAAATCTCTTGAGTTGTTCTTAAGTTACTGTAGTAACACAAATATTCAATTAAAGGGCACTTAACCTTCAGCCTTTGACCTTTTGAATCAAAATTTCAATCAGTTCATCTTTGTATAACAGTCCATAGTTATGCCAAGTTTGGGCAAAATTCCTTCAGTGGTTCACAAGTTATCGTGGGAAGGAAAATCTGCCACTTTCAACTGTACGACATATGACCTTTGGCCTTTGCTCGAAAATCTTATCGGTTCATCTTTGCATCATAATATACCTTTGTACCAAGGTTGGTAAATAATCCCTTCACAGATCACAGATGGACAAAAGCATGGACGGATACACAGATGCATAGACTGACGGACGCACGGACAGCGCCTTGGGTGACAGAGGCATAAAAAATACCCAACAAATATCCTCTCACAAAATAATTTCACATGTTCTTAAGATATTGGGACAGAATGGAAGCATCAGAAACTAAAACAAAGGTCACAGGAGTGGACTAGTTTCTCCCAGCATCTCAGACCAGATCCAATAATTCAGACACACCAGGAGACCCCTCCTCCACACATCAGGAAATTGCCCATTTTTAATGGCACTGTCTCCACAACTGCCAATACATTGAGATTTTTGGCAAACTTCTTGGTACTTCAGCTGCTGTCGTGTCGGACAGAATATCCCTGACTATCTTATTCCCCTGACTTTTGATAATTGAAAGAAAGGTAATTTCTGTGTGGATAATTGAAAGAAAGAGCATTCTAAAACAATCCTTAGAACTCCAGGGAAGCTGTATGAAAAATTACTGTGGCATTGAAGTATAACCATACCAGGGAGTGGGGGTGGGGGTGGGGCAAGGGGTAGGGGAGAGAGATCCACTGGCTCACCCAATAACTGTCGATGACACAAACATGTTTTGTTTCCCCTGATAAATATATTCATAATACGAAAAATTGTGGGCCTAAAGCACGGGTCAGCAACCCAAATACCAAGAGAGCCATTTTTTCAAATTCGGTCAAAAATGCAATATGTTAAGAGCCGTAATGCATGCAACACCTATTTCAAAAATCCAGAATCACTGATCATTTCCACTCCTTCCTTACTCTTTCCCACCGGTGGAATCCATCAACTTCCACATTCTCTTCAATCTCATCATCCTCTCCAGGTATTTAAGACAGCTGTTCACCACACCACCTCAGATAATCCCCCATCCAAATCCATGATCTTATCCACCCGCATTAATTAAATAAAAATAACATTTTTAATTTACCCATTAATTGAAATTAATTTATTTTCATATGACCTTCATTTGAGATCAAACGTGTGGTCAGTGGGTTGACTTCTCATGATCTAAGGTGGGTGGAGGCATATCCCCACCACGCAAGCCCACCTCCTTCCAAATTTCCAGTTTTTCCTGAGTTTGCTTCTGGATTTTTCTTGTCCACCCCGTGCATCCCCCCCAACCCCTCTTCCCTCCCCACATCCCTTATTTGTCCAAGTCTCCCTGTATTTTGTCCTTCCACCCTGCTGTTGGCGTTTCCTCCCTCTTCCTGCTGTTCGTTTGAATCTGTTGCATCCTGATCCATTCAGTCATTGAGCTCTTCCACAAGCCTTGGCTTTTCATTGAAGATAAATAAAACAGGACAGAGACACACATTGATTTGTTATGCAATACATGTTCACTGACGTTCAAAAACTTTTCAAATATTCTATTTCGTCACACTTTACACATTGGTGTTTTACCACTATCGTCCTGACATTTTCATTTTCAAACCACACACACACACACACACACACACACACACACACACACACACACACACACACACACACACACACACACACACACACACACACACACACACACACACACACACACACACACACACACACACACACACACACAGCAAGATATTGAGAAGTGAAATGAAATTTTCCCGTTTGTTGGACTACTGTGAGAGACTCATTCCAAATCCCTCTTGAATGATCCTCATAACTTAAAGTCCAGCCTCAATATCAAAATCTATATATTGTTCCTTGGAGTCAGTACATGACACGAAAACCAATCCTCCCTATGGGCACTATTGCTGCAGCAAAATGTCACACAAAAATTCAACATTTAACTCCTATTTTAACAAAGGTAAACACAACAAGAAAGCACCTCAAAATGCAAAGTCCGTCCACATCCGCTTTGTACTCGAACTAAGGCCCAAGTCACATTTGCTCTACGGCGAGGATACGGCGACCATACGTCCTCTGAATTGACAGAAACGTGCGGTGGCCGCAGAGTTTCTGCGGTGGCCTCAGAGCGACCCTACGCCGTTTGGCTGTATTTTACAGGCCGTAGGAGTCGCCGTGGAATTATAATGAGGAGTTATAACTTTTTTCATTTCTACGTTCGCTGTAGCAATTCGACAAGCCGAAAAAAAAAACTGGTAAAAAAAATAAAATAATTTACCCATTTGTTACCGTCCGTCTGGACGCACGTTCGCCTTAGGTCCCCCTGCGGTCGCCCTGCGGGCACCTTGAGGCTACCTTGTGACTGCCTTAAAAATTCTATGACCGCCGCAGGGACGCCATAAGGTCACCGTGCGACATCAAATCAAAGACCGTACGGCAACCCCACGTTTTCAGTCTCCACAATTTATAAATACGCCGTGCGGCTACCCGAAAAATAAAAACATATGTGACTGCTACATTGTGTGACCGTGGAAATACTGCGGCCGCCCTATAATTGCTAGTGGCCGTAGATTTTGGAGACCCCACGGCTGCCGTGGCAAATGTGACTTAGGCCGAAACAAGACGAAAACGACAGTTAAAAAAAAGTGCACGTTTTATTTATATGTGTTCCCCACAATGTCGTCATGAAGGTTTGTTGAAGATTTGATGACAAAAGCACAATTGGTGAAGATGTTACGGCCTGGACATACACACTGAATCTCAATGGTAAACCAGCATCTATATATTAATACTGAAGGACCAATTTTGTGCTCCTCCTGGCGGTCGCGTCACGTTTTTAACCTCCGCCATCGAAGATGGGCGGAGGTTACTGTTTTCACCCCTGTCTGTTTGTTATCTTGCCAAAATGAAGTTTTTGCAAGATATGCTAGTCAGCTTGTATGTTTTTTTTTTTGTTTTTTGTTTGTTTGTCTGTAATCACGTATAAAAAATTCTGCAGAGCACAGTTATCATTGGAAATTTTTGTAACTTCGCATATCAGAGGCCTATAGAGATCCCTTTCAGTGCACAAAATTTTGAAGGTCAAGGTCAAAGGTCAAGGTCACTTTGTCGCAAATCAGGGGAGTCGACAAAACCCTTATTTTTTGAGTAATTTTGATCGGATCGTCTTCAAACTTCATGGGAATATAGTTCATGGTCTGGCGCTCAGCTGATTAATTTTTGGTGGCGATTGGCCTTGACCTTCATAGTTAGTGCCTAAGGTCAAACATATTTGACCCCAAGGTCAAATTTTCAAGTTTTAGGAACCATATCGTGTAGTACCTCAAATTGAACACCTCGATGAGTGCTTTCTCGATATGTCAAGCTTGAGACATTATGACGTCATTTGGTGACGTTATGAGGCAAAAGCATATTTTTCATGGTTACTCTGTAGAACGATTCTCATCGGAATCTCTCGTAGGCAGATATTCCTCAAGGAGTCGCTCCTGGTGGATAGCAGCTCTGTTCACCTCAGTGTGACCTTAAAGAAGTCACACGTGGTCACCTTTTGGCAAGATACGGGTCACCCTGCGGGTGACATTGGTTTATTTGTTTGTTTGTTTGTGAAGTAATACCGGAAAAACTCCTCGACGGATTTCGACGAAAGTTGGTGGGGGGATTAGGTATGGTCCAAGGATCATGCCATTAGATTTTGGACTTGGTCCAAAGTCCAATATGCCGCAATGGTGGCCATTTTGAAAAAATATTTGAATTTTTGTTTTTGCATTTCTACATGTTTTAAGTGATTTCCAACCGAAAAAAAAAATTGTGAGAGAAAAAAAAAATTGCAACTTTTTTTCAAAAAAATCTGGATTTTATTTGAAAAATATTTGAATTTCTTTTGCATTTCTACATGTTTTAAGTGATTTCCAACCCCCCCCCCTCCCAAAAAAAAATTGTTAAGAGAAAAAAGATTTGCACCTTTTTTTTCAAAAAAATTTCGATTTTTGTTAGGGTTAGGGTTCATCTTTGCATCCCATTGTATTTGTTAGGGATAGGGTTAGGGTTAGGGTTAGGGCGGGGGATGAAGGAGCAAGGTAATCATGAATGAACATTTCTACATGCACATCGATCTCGTTTACTTTATTCAATCGTGGTTCAGTAGAGTCTGATCCGTTTTGACCTACAATGAATAGATATCAGGTTCACTTAAGTGACCCAGCAGTATTGGCGGCGGAGGTCTTGCACTCTACCGAATGCTCCCCCCTCAAGTTCTCAGTGCTGTGACATCTACTGAAAGAAACTTTGTACCTGTAAGAGTGCATCGCACAAAGTGCCAATAGTCAACCTTCAAATCTGAAGCAGAATAAACACTTCGTTTTACATTCGTTTACATGGCGACGTGTGACGTCACCGCTGAGAGGCGTAAGGACGTCATGACATCATCGTTCATTCGCTGACGTTATTCCGTCTGTCGTCGACAGACAGTTACCGCTGAGAGGTGTAATTCCATTCCTAGAAAATGGCATCTGCAATGTAAAACCCTCTTCTGCACATGCTGACTACCTCAGAATGTGAATTTGACACAAAAATGTAACAAGAAACATTGTATCTTCTATCTGTACTAGTACATGCCTGTAAAAAAATAATAATAATAAATAAATATCCCAACCGCGAGCAAGAAACAACAACCACACAGGCTATTTCTTCGCTCTCACATGCCCGTACGTGTGTTGCCCGGAAGTTCGCATATCGCAGTTATGATTATTCGCAATTTAGTTTTAATGGCCAATTATTCAATAAGCGCCAACGTATTTTGCCTTTTCGCAATGTCGTCGCAAGGAAAAACAAAAAGAGAAGAGAAGAGAGTAACGAAAAAAATTTACTTCCTGTTTCGGAGCACAACAGCTCACTCTGATGTTACCGAAATTTATGCACCGTCTAATATGAAAACGATCATAACATGGGGCATAGTGTTTATCTATAAATGCGCATAAGAAATCGAGAAATTATAAGAATACACGAAGTCATCACTCTCCGGAAGCCCGTACGTTGTAACCTGTAATGGGGGAACGCGGCTGAGCTTCCCTTCCCCCATTGGCCACGCCCAAGCAACAACGTGTCTTGTCATTGGTTTGGTAAATAAATGGCCATAACTTGGGAGGCACTTGTCCAATTAATATCAAACCTTGAAAAGGCACATACTCAGGTCCCCAGAAATATACCTGGCAAGTTTCAATCAGATCGGACCAGTGGTTGTTGAGAAACAGCGGTCACACACACACACACACACACACACACACACACACACACACACACACACACACACACACACACACACACACACACACACACACACACACACACACACACACACACACACACACACATACACACACATTGCTGGAATTATAGATAGATATTAATCCTGAAGGGCCAATTTTGTGCTCCTAGCGGTAGCGTCACGTTTTTCTCGGTACTGTGACGTGGACTGAAAGAAACTTCGTACCTGTAAGAGTGCATCGCACATCGTGGCAATAGTCAACCTTCAACTCTGAAGCAGAATAAACACTTTTCATTGAGACGGGGGCGAGGAGTGAAGAGGCGGGGGATGAAGAGACGGGGGCGGGGGATGAAGAGACGGGGGTGGGGGATGAAGATACGGGGCGGGGGATGAAGAGACGGGGGCGGGGGATGAAGAGACGGAGGGCGTGGGATGAAGAGACGGGGGCGGGGGATGAAGAGACGGGGGTGGAGGATGAAGAGACGGAGGGCGGGAGATGAAGAGACGGGGGGCAGGGGATGAAGAGACGGGGGCAGGGGATGAAGAGTCGGGGGCGGGGGATGAAGAGACGGCAGCGGGGCATGAAGAGACGGGAGCGGGGGATGAAGAGACGGGGGGGGCGGGGAGTGAAGAGGCGGGGGCAAGGTAAGCAAATTTTTGGGCGGGGGGAATGGGGGCAGGGGCGGGGGATGAGTAGGCGGGGCAAGCATGCCCTGTCCAGTCCATGTCCCTCGAGTGTGGGTGAGCTGGTGAGGGTGGTTGAATGAACGGAATCCGTCTGTGACGGGGTTTCGGCTAGTTACGATTAATACATTTATGACTGGTCTTCCACTTCACCATAACATCAACCTTACAATTTTATTCCCCATTGTGAGTCGAATGAGATGTGCCAAATTTCAACAATTTCAATCAGCCCTTTCAGAAAAATATATATATATATATATATATATATATATATATATATATATATATATATATATATATATATATATATATATATATATATACATATATATACACATATAGACCCTTAGACCAGAGAGCTGTCTAAGGACATCAGGGCCAAAATTGTAGACTTGCACAAGGCTGGGATGGGCTACAGGACAAGAGGCAAGCAGCTTGGTGAGAAGGCAACAACTGTTGGCGCAATTATTAGAAAATGGAAGAAGTTCAAGATAACAGTCAATCTCCCTCGGTCTGTGGCTCCATGCAAGATCTCATCTCGTGGAGCCTCAATGACCATGTGAAAGGTGAGGGATCAGCCCAGAACTACATGGCAGGACCTGGTCAATGACCTGAAGAGAGCTGGGACCAGAGTATCAAAGAAAACAATAAGTAACACACTACGCCGTCATGGATTAAAATCCTGCAGCGCACGCAAGGTCCCTCTGCTCAAGCCAGCGCATGTCCAGGCCCGTCTGAAGTTTGCCAATGACCATCTGGATGATCCAGAGGAGGAATGGGAGAAGGTCATGTGGTCTGATGAGACCAAAATAGAGCTTTTTGGTTTAAACTCCACTCGCCGTGTTTTGAGTAAGAAGAAGGATGAGTAAAACCCCAAGAACACCATCCCAACCATGAAGCGTGGAGGTGGAAACATCATTCTTTGGGGATGATTTTCTGCAAAGGGGACAGGATGACTGCACCGTATTGAGGGCAGGATGGATGGGGCCATGTATCGCGAGATCTTGGTCAACAACCTCCTTCCCTCAACAAGAGCATTGAAGATGGGGCGTGGCTGGGTCTTCCAGCATGATAACGACCCAAAACACACAGCCAGGGCAACTAAGGAGTGGCTCAGTAAGAAGCATCTGAAGGTCCTGGAGTGGCCTCGCCAGTCTCTAGACCTGAACCCAATAGAAAATCTTTGGAGGGAGCTGAAAGTCTGTTGCCCAGCGACAGCCCCGAAACCTGAAGGATCTGGAGAAGATCTGTATGGAGGAGTGGGCCAAAATCCCTGCTGCAGTCTGTGCAAACCTGGATAAGAACTACAGGAAACGTCTGATCTCTGTAATTGCAAACAAAGGTTTCTGTACGAAATATTAAGTTCTGTTTTTCTGATGTATCAAATACTTATTTCATGCAATAAAATGCAAATTAATTATTTAAAAATCATACAATGTGATTTTCAGGATTTTTGTTTTAGATTCCGTCTTTCACAGTTGAAGTGTACCTATGATAAAAATTACAGACCTCTACGTGCTTTGTAAGTGGGAAATCCTGCAAAATCGGCAGTGTATCAAATACTTGTTCTCCCCACTGTATATATATATATATATATATATATATATATATATATATATATATATATATATATATATATATACATACATATATATATATATATATATATATATATATATACATATATATATATACATATATATATATATATATATATATATATATATATATATATATATATATATATATATATATATATATATCCTAGCGATACCTGTGCACATGCACGGGATAGCAGTACAACATAGCTGGTAGCAGATGACAGATCGTACACGGGGAATGACAAAAATATGCATTGTGCAAAATGCAAGTGGTACTATGGAACGCCAAGACTTCCCAAACATTGTCGGCATGTCCGCTAAGTGCCACAGCAATTTCATAGGGATCGTGTGACGGCGAGCCGAGTTTTTAGTGTGCAAGCTTGGTGTATATATATATATATATATATATATATATATATATATATATATATATATATATATATATATATATATATATATATATATATACACCTCGTATATGTTGACCTAGAGGTGTGGTGTCTAGGTCCAACAGAGACATCAACATTCTCAAAAAAAAAAAAGGTACAAAGAATATATCGGCATCTAAGATGTCATTGAGAGCCTGGATCTTAGTTTTGACCCAGGAAATCCGTAATCCCAGTGGCTCGGTCTACTCATTCAGCAATTCGAGGGCCCCAAAAGGATATCTAGTCTGCGCAAGGATGACTGCATTGTCTGTGAAAATAAGGTCAGACAACTTGACACTCATAAACGATGCACCACAGCTTGATCTCTTTGACATACCCTCAGAATCCAGTCCATACAAGTGTATAAAAGTATGGGGGCCAGTACACACCCCTGACAAACTCCAGTAATAACTGGAAATAAGCCACCACATCTCACAGCACTCAGTACCAGAGTGTAGTTCAGACATCAGATTGATCAGTTTTGTTGGCACCCCATGAGACCGAGAATTCTCCAGAAGCATCCCGATTCACTGACGGCCCTTCTTCCAGTCAGTTCCAAACAGAGCACAGAACTGCATGCAGCAGCATGAGTGGAGCATTTCCACCAGCATTGAGAAGTTCAGCATGGATGCCAAAGGTCCCAGGAGCTTACACCCGATCAACAAGTTCACCACAGCCTGCGTTTCCACAAACGAAGGTGGATCACATAGGAATAGTCACACCCCTGACATCCAACTCAACAGCTGGTGCATCAGCCTGGTACAGCCGCTCAAAGTAACCGGCCGAGTAGGCCTTCACTTCGGACTCCTCTGTCAAGAGCCCACCACCCTCCACTCTAACTGCAGTAAACCGAGGGATGGGCTTGGATGAACGCAATGCGCAAATTCCCCTGTAAGCAGGACGAGAATCACTTGACCACAGATGATACTCTACCCCCTCACAGATTCCAAACACATAGACCTCCTTGTCCACCCTCAGAACATGTACAGTTCTACACCTCAGCACTCTGAACAGCTGAGCTCTGCCATTAAGCCTGGCCCTGTGACTCTGGTCAATGGTATCCAGTGTCCCTTGAGACAAAATTCTTCATTGCCCTACGGTGAGTTCCAAGACATCCACTGGCAACATTCAGGTGGTCTTAAAGGCACTACACAACTTCACAAGATTCCCCAAAGCACCCAGACCCCCCCCCCCAAAATCCCACTCAGCCCGTTTTCAAATTCCTCAGCTACCCTCTCATCCTTGAGCTTGCCAACATTCAGCCTAGGCTAAGATGGTACCATTCTCCTGGATTTAAGGTGCAACTTCAGAGTTGCTCCAACATGCCGGTGGTCACTATTGAGGAACTGATCACTCCGGTAGACCCTAGAGTTCTGGATCATCCTCCAGCGACCATCAATGAGCCCATGGTCAATCTCCATTGCACATCACCAGCGTTGGAATAGCAAGTCCAGCAATGAGCCTGTGGGTGCTGAAACCATGAACCAGTCACCCTAAGTCCATGACTACTTGCAAAGTCAAGGAACTCATTGCAATTCTGGTTCACAGTTCTCGACCCATGGGGACCAACACGTCTCATAACCATCCCTATCAGTTCCTGTAGATGCATGGAAATCCCCCAAGACTCGAAGAGTATCTCGCCTGGGGTACAGATCAACCAGACTCAAGCATGGCCTTGAATGCATCCTTCACGTTGAGATCACTTGCTATCAGTTAGAGCATATACAGAGACCAGGGAAATGACACCCAAGGAGTGACGACAAATCCTTAATCTCATAATACGCTCGTTGACCGGTGTTACCTCAATTATCATTGGAGTCAGCTTATTGGACATAGCTACTGCAACTCCTTGGGCATGTAATCATCAGAGCGACCAGACCAATAGTAGGTGCAACCACCCGCCATGATCTCGCTGCAAACCGGTCTCCGAACCTCAGAGTGATGCAATACCGATGAAATCTTAGTTCCTGCTGGAACTAAGATGATAACAAGACCTGAGGTTAACCAAACGAGACCGCTCTCTGGTGGACAACACCTAAGCACTACTCCACCACACACCACAGCAATATGACCCAGGAAGTTTACATCATGCTTTTCCTCCAATCATCAAAAAATGTGGGTCCCTAAGGCTTTGCCCCAATCCCATCATCTGGTAAGCTGTCCTGCAAAGGGCAGCAGTGCAGGAGGTACACCAACAGAGTTGGTTTTCAGTTTTCTTTGCATTTATGGGTTTTGCGGAATGAACTGTTTTACCTTGGCCGGAGTGCAAATCCTGCGACAAACCTCCGAAAAAAGTAACCCAACTGCAGGACATCTGAAGACATAGTTGGGCACTAGATGTGGATGGTCGTTGGCTCACAAGGAGATCCTCTGCTCTTTGACAGGTTTTGTTATTAATCCTGCTGGGTGTCCATTATCCATACAGCCTCCTCACCAGGAAACCTGGAGGGGGAGACGGTTTAGTCGCAGACAACCTGGCAATGAAACACATTGGTACAGGTTTACATGGTACCTGCAGCAAGTCATAGATCTAATCTGGCCTAGCGGCCACAAACTTTGCATGCATACCAAGGGAACTCCAAGAGAGTGCATGAAAATTGGGTGTTTGGGTAAATTTAAACACCCCTTTTGAAGACAATTAACGGCTTACCTCTATGAAAGGCTTATCCTTGGTCAGACCAACTTTGCCTCGCAGTGGTCTAGCCACAATTTTGATTTGCCCAAATCAAACATTCCTTGGCTTGGAAACACAATCAACTCTTCAGAACGAATTAAGGTATATCATTGAAATATTATTTCGGATATGAAGATGAGATTTTGTGGACTATACAAGGAAAACAGACACAGGTGGCGGCCATTCAGCCCATTATGCCTGCATGAACACGATACTAATTTGTCAATCCAACATCCAAAGAAGAAAATGCAATTTATTTTTTCTTTTTAATCTATTTATTTCAAGTTTTTGCGTTTTTTGTATTTTTTCCTTCTTCACCTCAGGGGAGGGGGCATGGGCTTGGTTAAAACACACACAACATCAACCACACAACACCCCTTGACGAGACCCTCACGAACAACACTCCACACAAACGCACACAATCACCCATCAATGCTCAAGCTAGCTAAAAGTCCTCCCAACATCCCCATACCCCTCTATCTCCATAACTCCAGGTACCTATCTAATTTTAATTTAAACTTATCTACTTTTTCTGCTGCCACTACCTTTCCAGGGAGACCATTCCATGCATCAACTACTCTGAGTAAAAGTCCCCTGCCTTACTACCATCTTCACTCTCCTCTTCATTACTCTCAGGCTATGACCCCTGGTCCTGTCACTCTCTACTCTGCTGAATAATTAATCTGCACTTATTTTATCTATACCTTTCATTATCTTAAACATCTCTATCATATCCTCGCAACCGCCTCCTTTCTAGTGAATAAAGCCCTGTCTCCTTCAGCGGCTCCTCGTAGCTGAGTCTAGCCCGGAATCAATCTAGTAGCCCTGTGCTGAACCCTCTCTATGGTATCTATGTCCTTCCTGAATTGTGGTGACAAAAACTGCACACAATATTCTAGATGTGGCCTTCACTAAATTCCTGTACAATGTTAACACCACCTCTTTTGATTTATAATTGATCCCACTCCGAATACAACCAAAAACGCTATTTGCTTTACCTATAGCTGTCTGGCACTGTGCTGCCTGCTTACCTCCCATATCTATTACCACCCCCAGATCCTTCTTCTGTGTGACATGCTCCAAAATTACCCCTTGCATCCTGTAATCTCTATATTCATTGTTCCTTCCCTTACCCAACACCTTACACTTGCTCAGATTAAATTCCATCTGCCAATCTTTTGCCCAATCTCGGTATCAATACTTTCTTGAATCTGATCACCACCCCCTCTACTATCCATCTTACCTCCAAGCTTTGTGTCATCTGCAAATTTGGAAAGCTCACTCTTCACCACATTATCCAAATCGTTGATGTAAATAATGAATAGTAATGGTCCGACTACTGATTCCTGAGGTACCCCGCTACTTACATCCTCCCAGCAAGACATCCTCTCACTCACAGCCACTCTTTGCTTCCTACCACTAAACCAGTTTGCAATCCAAGTTTGCAATCTAAATAAGTATCAAAATCTGGAGTGAAATCTGAATTTTTTGAAACAAATTAGCAATTATTATTCTCAGGATATTTATTTTGGCAAAGCATTGAACCTTACTTTTTCTCCTGTCGAATGATTATATTTAGTGAAGAACATATTAAGGAATAAAGTGGAACTTCATTGAGTGCAATGAAAATAATTAATGAACAGGATCGCCACACTCTACAAGCTGCTTTTGCAATCCATGGCGATACAGTTCACAGAGGGTCCTTTTTAGCTCGCCTGTTCGAAGAACAGAGAGCTATAGCGATACCGCCAGCGTGAGCGTGAGCGTGAAAATGTTAAAGTTTTTGGTGCAAGTTATTTCCTTTCTAATGTTTTTATCTACCACACTATTTTTTACTGATTACAATATACAAATACATCTATTGCTTTAAAATTATTTGGATCAGACTTCACTGCAATGCTTTATAAAAAATATTATTAGACTAGTTTTTTCAGCAATTACCATTTTTCGGCAATTATGTACGCAGTTTGCTTTTTTCACCTTTTTGTGCAATCTGCTTTCATGATAACATGAATATAAATATATTAATAGTTGCCGCAATATATTAATAGCCGGCAGTTTCTGCTAGCACAAAGAGGTATGTAAACAGCACACACGGGCATGGTACAAATATGTACATTGGGATTTGTATAGAGACTCTTCGTGGGGGTGTGCACATGCTTGCATGCTTGGATATGTGTTTGCGATGCGCGGGTTTCGCGGGCAGGTGGACCAAACTCGTACCCGGGCCCGTGGTGTGTGGCACCATGGTGGCGGTTATGCAGCCATCTCGTTAACCATGTGGTTTGGCATGCAGGGAGCGGACATGCTGCGGCACTGAAGCCACGTGGGATGTGGCATGTAGCATGGGTGTGGGGAAAGTTCAGCAAGCCAGTGAGAATCTGTTCAGGTGTGCGAGTGCAGGGATGAATGTATCGCCAGTGTGCATGCACAGTTAGCATGGACTGCAGGAATGCATATGGGGGGCTGTTAAGGACTGTTGGTTTAGTTTCGAATTTAAAACGGCTTCCCCAGAGTGTAGCATCTACTGTACGAATCCGATTTGCAGTGAGCCAAATTGGATTCGCACACTACATGCTACACACATGCTGCACTAGTAGCCGATGATTAAGATACTCGATGAAGGGCCCAAAAGTGATACAATATGCATGTTATTTGCTTAAGATGACTTGAAATACCAAACCAACACATTTAAAACGTAGATTATTTTACTCCAGTTTTAAATGAGACAGAGGATTTACACTCGACAGGTAACGTGTTCTTACCGAATTATTTAATTTTTGAAAAGGTATCTTCGTATGCTGTGTACAAAAAAATAATTATACATCCTTATTCCAGCATAATCCAAAAAGCAAGACTTCAGTGACCCAAATCCAACCTTAGCATTTGGATGATAATCCCCTTAATTAGGCCTCTGCATGCAGTTTTCCCCGGGAAGCTTTCCCCCTGAGAATCCCAACAAACAACACACAAAGCAACCTTCTTGTTGACATTCCACACCAACAAAATATAAATGGAGAACGCTTGTGTCAGTGGTAACTGTCGTATTGAAATTCTTAATGTCGTAACCTGCCCTGTGAATCTCGATACAATTAAAACCTAAGACATAACGATATAAGCATCCCAAAAACATTCCATTACAAAATTAATGTTATAGTATACATGAGATCTTACACATTGTAGTTTATACAAGCTAAGGACAAGATCCTTTAGTCAGCCAGCATTAGCAGTGCACTTTCACCAGACAATTGCAACACAACTCAGAAACACAAGTCTCGGTTTGCTTGTTCAACACTAACATCTGAATAGTCTTCATCATGCTGCGACCTCCACTTAAAAATGTATATACTTTCATGTGTTTCTGAGTTATTCCTCGACTCATCTTCTCCTGCATGTAATGTATGTTTAATATTCTGAGGCTTAATTTGTTGATGCGGCCAAACAGTCTGATTGGACTTGGTGCCATACCCCACTCCATGGACATGCACATCTCTCTCCAGGAACAAACAAATCTCTCTCCAATGACGCAAACAAAGTGATCTCTCTGGGGATGCGAGTGCGGCTCTCCCATGGACGTGGACACAGATCTCCCCGGGGACGCAGACACAGCTCTCCCCGGGGGTACAGACACAGCTCTCCCCGGGAGCACAGACACAGCTTTCCCCGGGGATGCAGACACAGCTCTCTCTCTGACGACAGGCACACAGCTCACTCTGAGGGTACTTACACATTCTTTCCAGGGACCCAAACACAGCTCTCTCCAGGGACACAAATGCAGCTCTCCATGAGGAAGCAAACACAGCTCTTTACAGAGACACAAAACAGCTCAAGATATGAAAATCATTTTTAAAAGCATCTTTAAGCAGGATATGAAAGGCAGTTTGTTTTATTTTCCTTACTTTTAAAATCTGTTATTTTATATTTGCCACATGAGAAGATGTTCTTATTCCAATATAGACTTGGCAGGATGAGCTATATGACTTGCAGTCATATTAGTCTTTACTTCTTCGGGTTCCTTCTTGGTCTTCCGTTTCATTATGTTTGTACCATATCCTGATGCAGTGTGGACTGTGCTTCCCTGCTGACAGACCTCTGCGAGCTTGTACATGTTGCTGCGTTTGAGCCTGGGGAGCAACTGCTGAAATCTATCTGTCCGGTTTCTTCCCGACATCTTTGTTCTTTGTTCCTTTCACATTTCTTTCTGATTTTTATTTTATTTAATTACACTGAACAACAAATTTCAATTTTTTTTTTTTACTGGAGATGTGTAAAGTGATTAAGACTAATTTGGGTACGCTGATTTCAAAAATCATAACCGTTTTGCTGTATCACGTCAGGATTTTCAGGAACAGAAATATTCCCATTGCCTAGAAGTCAGGATTTCAATGAAATTTACATATGTCTTTAACATGTCTATTTCGTACAATTGTTGTTAACTTGTGTTATATTTCTTTCTTTCAGATAAAGATGAGTAGGCGTTCCTGTACCAATCATCCTGACAACTTCTGTTATGTCTGTGGTCGGTATACCAAAAAAGATCAACAGCGAAGTATATCTACAGCAGTGAAAATGAAGGCCGCCTACTTTCACTACTTCGGGTGTCAGGTGGGGGATCAAGAACAGAGCTGGGCACCACACATCTGCTGCACAAGTTGTCACACAACCTTGACTCAGTGGTTGGTGGGCAAGCGCGCGAGCATGCCATTTGCGGTGCCCATGATATGGCGTGAGCCGCAGAATCATCATGATGATTGTTATTTCTGCTGTACAAGCATCCCCGGCTTCAACAAGAAGAATAAAGGTCACATCAAGTACGCTGACTGCGTCTCTGCTCGTAAACCTGTGCCTCATGATGACGAGAACCACGTTCCAACACCTCCAGCTGATCAGAACATAGCTGTAAGCAGTGGTGAAGAGGATGGTGATGATGAACCTTTTGAACCCGACACTCAAGAATCACACCTTCTGAACCAGGGAGACTTAAATGATCTTGTAAGAGATCTCTCGCTGTCAAAGGCGAAGGCAGAGCTGCTTGGATCAAGGCTGCAGCAGTGGAATCTACTTGAACCTAACACCAAGATATCCTTGTTCAGAGCACGTCACAGAGACATGGCTGAGTTCTTTGAGATGGAAGACACGATGACATTCTGCAGTGACATCAACGGTCTGTTGAAAGAACTTGGGTGTGATCACGATCCTGCAGACTGGCGCCTCTTCATCGACTCGGGGAAGAACAGCTTGAAGGCTGTTTTGCTCCACAATGGCAACGAGAAACCATCAGTCCCACTGGCTCACGCGTTCGGCATGACAGAGACCTATGAGACTATGCGGCAGCTGCTTGATTCCATCAAGTACAATGACTTCAACTGGCACATCTGCGGAGACTTGAAAGTGGTGGCGCTGTTGTTCGGGCTGCAGTCAGGCTACACGAAATACATGTGCTTCCTTTGTCTCTGGGATAGCAGAGACGACAAGAATCACTGGACGAAGAAAGATTGGGAAGAGCGAAAAGAGCATGTACCTGGTCGACACAACGTGAAGCATGTCGCCCTTGTCGACCCAGCCAAGGTTTTCCTTCCACCACTCCACATAAAGCTCGGCTTGATGAAAAGTTTTGTACGGGCAATGGATCTGAATGGGCGTGGGTTTTTATACCTCAAGGAAAAGTTTGGCAACACCTTGTCGGAGGCCAAGATCAAGGCTGGTGTCTTTGTTGGACCGCAAATCCGACAGATTATGAAGGACGAAACTTTTCCGACAACTCTAAACCCCAAAGAGCTGGCAGCGTGGAGGAGCTTCAAAGCTGTGACGGACAACTTCTTGGGGAACGAGCGCGCGGACAACTATGAAGAAATAGTGCAGCAGCTGCTGGAGTCCTTCAGGAAACTTGGCTCCAGGATGTCCCTGAAAATCCATTTCCTATACCAGCACCTGAACTTCTTCCCTGACAACTTGGGAGCAGTCTCGGACGAGCAGGGCGAGCGATTCCACCAAGAGATTTCACTCATGGAGACGCGTTACCAAGGGCGGCACAACCCGAACATGATGGGCGATTTCTGCTGGTTCCTGCATCGTGAAACTGACACAGAGCAGCACAAACGCAAAGCCAAATGCCTAAAGCATTTTTAATTACATTCTAGTGGAGTTTTTCTGTAATTTCTATGATTTTGAAGCATTCATGATGAAATAAATGAATAAATGAATTTTTGTAAATTTCATTGAAATCCTGACTTCTAGGCAATGGGAATATTTCTGTTACTGAAAATCCTGACGTGATACAGCAAAACGGTTATGATTTTTGAAATCAGTGTACCCAAATTAGTCTAAATCACTTTACACATCTCCAGTAAAAAAATTTTGTTGTTCAGTGTTATTTATAAATATCATTATTCATTCTAATTCTTGCTTTTTCTTCTCTTTCATGATAATCTATCTCTCTCTCCAATGAGAAGTGAATTCTTGCAGAAAATTTTCTGCAATGCTCACTTGCCTGTACCTGGATGGGTTTGAGGGTTGTGGAGTAGCGGCTGAAACCCGAATCCTATCCAGGTTCCTCGTCACGACTCAATATTTGCTCTTTACTTCTTCGGGTTCTTTCTTGGTCTTCCATTTCATCAATACGACCGTATTGCGATTCTGTTGACCCAAAATTGCCCAAAGATGGTGTCCAAGGTACTGGTTTTTAATTTTTTTTAATGAATTTCTTAAGGTCCATATTCCCCAAAGGTCTATGTAATATTTTATCTTCCTCAAAATTTGGATACATTCTCAACAATAGTTTTTATTAAAAAAAATAGAACATTTTACTTGAATCACAGGGTATTGACTGAGTCTATCATCCGAAGGTGAATACAGGAATCATGATATTTGTTATCCCAATGACGACATCTCATATTTTCTCATTTCCTTCAGTTACATCTCCTTGGAATTTTGCCGATGCTCCTTTTTATCCTTTCTCTAACCAATCCCATGTCACAAACTACAAGAGGGATGAAATTGGTCTTCATTTGCCACACATGTTCACATTGAAGTCTGAATGCTTTGACAGTTTCTCAGCTCCTTTGATGGGGACATTTCTGTCTTTTGGTCCTGTCCTCTTTATTTTTCTCTTTACAAGGTCGATGTTCAGGGAAGAGTAAAGTTATCGATGGAGGTTTGAACTAACAGTGGGACAAGAGTTGGTCAAAGCAAATAAGAGAATGAAGATCCAGGAAAAGAGGAAAGAAACTGCAAGTATGAGAGTTCAGTTGAGAAAGGATAATGGGGGTAATAAAAATTGTGGGTATGGATGGAGGACGTCATGAAATGGAGGTGCACTTCCTGTTTGAAGCCAAGGAATGGAGTGAAGAGTGAGACAGCATATATGCTCAGGAAGGCGGTTCTACAGAAGGGAGAAGCGAGGACTTCCCACAATTTGGGATACATTCTCATCTTTCTCCGGGGACGCGGACATAGATGTACAGAAATGTCCGACAATATTGCTACTTTTATCATTAATTTCACATTTATTATTTCACGCTTTTAGGCAAATTGTTTGTGATGTTATTGATAAAAGGTAGCTCGCTACCAACTGCTCACAACACGATGAAGTTGTGAAGTGGTGCTGTTTGAGACAGGGGCAGCTTGATGCGAGCACCAGGATCAGCTGAGAGTGTGTAGAGGTTGGTCACAGGCAGCATGGAGGGCTACTGATTTACCGGCAGAGTGACGCAGAATAAAAGTGACAGCATCACGTCCCACCGGGTAGAACTCGAAATAGGGATGAAGCTGCGTAAATGACAAAATCACTCGCTTGAGAAGGGGCATGGGGAAAGGAAAGCCAGCATGGAGAAAGGGCCATGAAAAGGTGTAAAGTTCGAGCCTGGTTCACCGATGAGGACCAGAGTGACAACATTGGCCTTTTATTCACCCCACCTGTGGTTTTCTTCCATGCAATGAACCCATAGGGAGTTGCTAAAAATCTTCCACAGCTGGCAGAGACAACAAAACATGGCAGTTAGTGCTTTGTCACACAGAGGGCCATTTTGTATTAACTGAAAAGCAAATTGCTTCAAACTGTGACTTCTTATTCTCAAAATAAGGAGCCCAAATTGAATGCTAGCACCTGCTTGCATACCTATAAGAGCCAGATTGTTGACTAACTCATATTTGGACACTACTTATTGCATGAACTACTTTGCCAGTAATGCATGTGTGCACCTGCACTCACTAAATTAAAAAGGTTAGGTTTAACAAGCTTAAAATATATATTCACAAATAATAATATGGTAGTAAGATTCTCCTGTTGAGAAAGCACAAGATTCACACACCACGCCTCACCTCCTAACCCCTCCCACCCTTTTTCATATCCATCCTCTCACACCTTTGGTTCAGTATACTGAATGTTCAGTATACTGAATAAACTGAACATTGTGATGTGTCCACTTGCCTCGAAAATCTTTTTAAAAACTGGTTTGGGAAGCTGTATCTGATGGTTACCATGCTTAAAGAGTTGCTGTTGCTGCATCCAAGAAGCTGACTCCAAGGATAATTGAGGTAACACTGGTCAACAAGCATATTATGACTAAAGATTCGACACTCCGTGGGTGTCATTTCCCTGGTCTCTGTATATGCTCTAACTGAGGTGAGTGATCTCACCATGAAGGACACATTTGATGCTACGCTCGAGTCTGTGGTTGATCAGTGCCCCAGACGAGATACTCTTCTTGTCTTGGGGGATTTCAATGGATCAACTGGAAGTGATAGGGATGGATATGAGACACATGTTGCTTCCCATGGGTCTGGAACTGTGAACCAGAAAAGCACTACATTCCTTGACTTTGCAAGAAGTCACAGACTTAGGGTGGCTGATTCATAGTTTCAGCACCCATAGTCTCATCAATGGACTTGGTATTCCAATGCTGGTGATGTGGCAAAGGAGATTGACCATGTGCTTGTTGATTGTCACTTGAAGATGATCCAGAATGAAACGGTCTACCGGAGTGCTCAGTTCCTCAATACCAACCATAGGCTTGTGGTAGCAACTCTGAAGTTTCAGCTTTAATCGAGAATGGAACCATCCCAGCCAAGGCTGGATGCTGGCAAGCTCAAGAATGAGATTGTAACTGAGGAGTTTGCAAACAGTCTGAGTGGGGATTTTTTTTGGGGGGGAGGGGGGGAGGGGTGCTTCAGGGAATCCTAAAGAATTGAAGAGTGCCTTCAGGATCACCACCCTTGATGTTGCCAGTAGATGTCTTGGAACTCATCATCAGGTGGAGAAGAATTTTGTCTCTCAAGTAACACTGGATACCATTGACCAGAGTCGCAGGACCAGGCTCAATGGCATAGCTGAGCTGTTCAGGGAGTTGACGCGTAAAACTGTATGTATGCTGAAGGTGGACAAGGAGGCCTATGTGGGAGGAATCTGCGAGGGGGTAGAGCATCACCTGTGGCCAAGTGATTCACATCCTGCTTACAGGGGAATTCGCGCATTGCGTTCATCGACATCTGTCCCTCGGTGTACTGCATTTAGAGTGGAGGGTGGTGGGATCTTGACAGAGGAGTCCGAAGTGAAGGCCAGCTGGGCTAGTTACCTTGAGCGGCTGTACCAAGCTGACCCACCAGCTGTTGAGTTAGATGCCAGGGGTGTTACTATCCCTATTACTGATCCTCCAATCACCTGTGATCCACCTTTGTTTGTCGAAACATAGGCTGCAGTGAAGCAGTTGAAATGGGGTAATGCTCCTGGGATCTGTGGCATCCATGCTGAACTTCGCATGGCTGGTGGAAATGCTGTACTCATGTCATTACATGTAGTTCTGTGCTCTCCCTGGAATACAGGCATCATCCCAACTTACTGGAAGAGGGGCCTTGTTGTCCCTCTCTGGAAAGGGAAGTGTAATTGCCAAGACTGCAACAACCAACGAGGGTTGATGCTGCTCTCAGTACTGGGCAGGGTCTTTGCTCAGATAATTCTTCAAAGGGTTCGACGCCATCTGCTTGATCACCAGCTCCCAGAGCAGTCAGGCTTTATACCAAATAGGTCAATGATTGGTGAGCACCCGAAGGGCAAGGATATTGTCAAACGCAGATGAGAGTTTTGGCAGGGGCTGCTTGCAGCCGATGTTGATCTCTGCAAAGCATTTGATTCAGTGAATCGGGATGCCCACTGGAGGATTCTTGGTCTTTGTGGGGTGCCACCAAGACTGATCAATCTGATGTCCTAACTATACTCTGGAACTGAGAGTGCTGTGAGACGTGGTGATACCATTTCCGACTTATTCCCAATTGATACCGGAGTTCTTCAGGGGTGTGTATTGGCCCCCACTGTTTTCAGCACTTGTGTGGAATGGATTCTGGTGAGGATGTCAGAGAGATCAAGCTGCGGTGCATCGTTTGGGAATGCCAAGATTTCTGACCTTGATTTCGCAGATGATGTAGTCATATTTGCGGAGAGTCTGTATATCCTTTTGGGGGCCCTCGGGATGCTGAATGAGGAGTTAGAGCCACTGGGATTACTGGTTTCCTGGTCAAAACCAAGATCCAGGCTTTCAATAACATCTTGGATGCTACTGTCTTTTCTGTATCTGTTTGTGGTGAGGATGTTGAGTTCATGGAGAGATATCCATGTCTCTGCTGGCTGTGGGACAGAGGTAAATACATGTCTGGTTGGGCCTGGGGGGTCATGGATTCATTGGATCAAAGGGTGTGGTGCTGTCAGTACCTGTACAGAAGGACGAAAGCCCAAGTCTTCAGGTCCTTGGTGCTTCCAGTTTTGCTCTATGGATGTGAGACTTGGACTCTGACCAGGGATCTGAGACAGACATAATTCCTTTGGTACCAGGTCTCTTCAGCAAATTCTTGGCTATCACTGGTCAGATTTTGTGTCTCATGAGCAGTTGCTGAGAAAGACTCAAATGAGATTTGTTACCTGCATAGTCCATCAGCGTCAGCTTCGGCTGTATGGACTTGTGGCTTGTTTTCCTGTCACTGATCCTGCTCACCAGATTCTCTCAGTGAGGGAGTCTCGTGAGTGGAGGAGGCCAATGGGCCGACCACATTCCTCGTGGTTGCAGCAGGTTGATCAGCATCTCAAGGAGATGGAGATGGGTGAGGCATCTGCCTTTGGGATGGCCAGACAGAGGCCCCTGGAGTACCGGCAGAAAGTGGATACAACGATGCGCTGCTCCGGTGCATGCTCCCATTCCTGACCTGACTGCTAAATCGGTATGCATCCCCTTTCAGTCTAGACAGGTTTGGATTTATCAGTTACCTTGTACTGCTCAGCTTTGTTGGGAAATTTTGTGAAATCATCATTGCGCAAAATCACTGTCTGCTGTAACAATGCCTTTTTTTGATTGTTGGGCCTTATTAGTCAGCATATGCCTGGTTTGGCTGAATGATTAGGGTGGTGGGCTTGGGATCCAAGGATCTTGAGTTCAAATCCCCCTCGGAGGTTGAATTAATACCAGGTGGGGTAGACTCTGTCACCCTTCTGAGGTCGGCAAAATGAGTGTCAGCATGCTGTCATCCTGCGTCAGTGGTGACCTGTCTCGGATTGTGCCTAATAGCCAAGGAGACTGCTTTCGCAGCACCAACGCTATGCACAGAGTATGGTCCCAATGGATGGATGGACTGGTTGGCATAAGAGCATCTCAAACCCTTGTGAGTCATTGGGTGACATCCTTCCAAGAATTACTCAGGAAGTCAGTGTATATGGCTTGAGAAATCGTGTGATTCGTATTGATAATGTGTTCGTCAAGTTATTCACTGTTGTCGGCCTTCGTGCCTCGTCACTGGTGCAGAGGTGGAATAACTGACTGTTTGCATAATACTGTGATGATATAATACTTTTTTGTTGTTTATTACTCATGTATGAATTGCAGCAGATGTTGATCTCTGCAAAGCTGATCTGTGTCTGCAAAAATAAGTGTCTGCACTAAACTTGAAGAAATATATTCTTCAACTAATCATTGCAGTCAAGGCCACTGTAACCACAAGGCAAACTCGGCTGTCGCCTGGAGTGGAAAAATTTGGGAGCAGTAAAAATGAATGAAAGTACGATTCATGAGATTGCATAAGTTATCAAGCAGCCTGTGTGTGTGTGTGTTTTTCCTTTAATATGAATTGTTATTGTTAATGGCCAGCTCGGGACATCAGATGAAACCACTTCCATCGCCTCGGGGGAGGCCAGAAGTATACCCTGTGATTGTACGTTGAAGCAACCATGAACCCTTACCATGAACCCACCCAAAAACTACTGTGAACGGGAGGTGTGTTGTGGGCTCACGCAGCCTGGGGGAGAACAAATGGCACACGATCCAAGGTAAAAATAGCGAAGGGGTGGAGCTATGTGAGAGAGAGAGAGCGAGAGAGAGAGAGAGAGAGAGAGAGGGAGAAAGAGAGAGAGAGAGAGAGGGAGAGAGAGAGAGAGAGAGAGAGAGAGAGAGAGAGAGAGAGAGAGAGAGAGAGAGAGAGAGAGAGAGAGAGAGAGAGAGAGAGAGAGAGAGAGAGAGAGAGAGAGAGAGAGAGAGAGAGAGAGAGAGAGAGAGAGAGAGAGAGAGAGAGAGAGAGAGAGAGAGAGAGCGAGCTAGCTCGGCAGTCGGTACGTTCGGTGGAAGAGCTCGATGAGGACAGCGAGTGAATTGCGAGCCATTGCAAGATGAGTTCCAAAGTTGGCACGACCACAACATGTTTTCAAGTTTGTAAAACTAACCTCACAGGTCATGTCCAACACATTTACTACTCTCCGCATCCTCTTCGCCCTGCCTGTTTCTGTAGCCAATGGTGAGCAAAGCTTTGCCAAGAGAAAGTTGACGAAAACGTACATCGTTACTCAATGATGTAACAAACACTTGTTGGGCTATCCACCTTTTCAACAGAACATGAAATTGCACAAAATATTCACCTGAAGGAACTTGTTTCTACATTTGGTAAACTGAAAGCAAGGAAAGTGGAATTCCAAATTGTAATGATCAACTTTGTTTCAGGAACACATAGTATGACATCACGTGATCCATATTACACATTTTAATGTACATTTCTTCATGGACATATCCTGTGAAAAATGTCGAACAATGAGAATATACAATCAGCCTTTTTCATGTAAAACAAGTTCAAATGAGCTAAGATCCTCGTCCTCTTAATGATGACGTCTTATGACGTCATTGTGATGTATCAGGCTTGCGATAAATTATCGGTGCTAATGCCCGGCTTGATTCCCGCAAACAAAATTCAAACAGCTTGCCTAGTTTCGGAGATAATGGTCTAGGCGATTTCCATTAGCGACGATATTATGATGTCAACTTTTTTTCTAGGAAGAATTTCCAAAATCAGAGATGGTTACCGCTTGTGCGTGGGCTTTCTGAATATACATGGCAAGTTTCACGAAGATCTGATGAAAACTCTGGGTTGTGAAACAAAAAATGTCAAAAAATAGAAATGACGTCATAAAAATTGATATGACGTCATAGTGATGTATCATATGTGTGGTAATTCATCTCTGCTAATGCCCCGTTCGATTCCCGCAAACAGAATTCAAAAAGCTTGCCTAGTTTCGGAGATATTTTTTTAGGCGATTTCCATTAGCGGAGATATTTTGACGTCATAACTTTTTTTCTCGGAGGAATTTTCAAAATCAGAGATGGTTACTGTCTGCGCAGGGTATTTTTACATATATATGCCAAGTTTCAGGAAGTTTCGATGAAAACTGTAGGCTGTGAAACAAAAAAGTCCACAAGAAGAAGAAGAACAACAACGTGAGTAAGACTTAGAGATCCTCCACGAGGATCTAATAAATCTGTAATTTAAATGCAAAAGTTTTATTCATACAAGCACACAATATGGATTTTTTTTTAATTAATTGTGTGTTTGGGTGGGTGGGGAAGGGCAAAGATGAAAGTTTGCCGAGGGCACCTAATACCAGTGCACCGGTCCTGATTGAAGTTATACAATAAAGTATTTCAACAATGTAAGTATGGATACATTGCATGGACAAGTCATTGCATCAAAATTTCTTATGAGACCCCCTCCCCCTCAACCTCCTCCCACCACCAAGGAAAGTATAAGAATTCTACATTTGACCATCAATGGTTTGATCTGCATTCCCTGTTTGGCCAGAACTGCGCTAAACATGTGGCCATAATAGAGTTTTTCTTGATTACCTCCACCACCGAAGGTGAAGGAGGATATGTTTTCATCCCTCTCTGTCTGTTTGTTTGTGTGCAGGTTATCTCAAAAAGTTGTGGATGGATCCGGATGAAATTTTGTGGGCAAGTTGTGTGTGTGTGGCAAGGACAAGCCGATTAGATTTTGGTGACGATCCGAATCCGGATCCGACTACTCGAATTTTTTAAAGTGATTCTTCACCATTGAGAGATCGGACCAAAAACGATATATAGCCCGATGTCTCAAAAAGTTGTGGACGGATTCGGACAAAAGTTGATGGACATGTTGGGTGTGTGACAATTAAAGGAAGAATTGATTCAATTTTGGTGAGGATCTGAATCCTAATCTAGATACAATAATTATTTAATTTTTCAAGTGATTCTTCACCATTGACAGATAGGGTCAAAACGATATAGTACTGTATAGCATGATATTTCAAAAATGTTTTGGGCCCGATATGTTCTCGCAGATCAGGCATTGTGTGGCGGAGGTATGCGCTCTCCCGAGTGTCCTTACTGTTTTGTTTCTGCTGAGGCTCAAAGTAGTTTGATAATTAAAAACTTTACTACATTTCACTGTACATTTTATTGAGCTGAATTTTGTTTGGTAAAACAATATTGTCCACAAAAAGTGTCATTCATTTATAAGAGCAAGTTGTTAAAATAAATGTTCCTTTTAATACTGGACTCCAATGTACCCAATGCATTTTATTACCATGCATATCCATCGCTTGCCCAGAATTACGGGGTGTTTCCGGGGGAAAGCGGGGTGTCTAAAATTGACAGAAAAAAACGTAATATTGGGACGATCCCATTGGACCTCAGTAAAAAAAAAACCTCAGTAATAACTATCAGGGAAGGTGTAACCTGACTACCCCACAGGGTATGATGTGCAAGTTATTCTAGTCGATGCTGTGATTAACTCTGAATGCCCTGAAATTCTACCCATGAAAAGGTAGTGGACATTACAATCCCCTTAACTGAATAAAACTAGAACGGCACTCAGTAGAGCGCAAATCTCCACCAGGCTAAACATATTGTCACAAGCCATATCTACTATGAGCTTCAGATCCTGTAAAAATAATTAATCAATTATTTTAAAAAAACAAAACATGAACATATGGTTCAATGTGATCAAATAAACGTTTATTGAGAAGTTAGTCAACCTTTACCAAATGGAAAGTTGGAAATCAAATACATTCATGTATTCTGTCCAAATATATAGTGCAATTATTTTTAATGTGTAACAAGGGAAGTGGTTGTCACAAATAAAGAGTGAGGTGGTACTCAAGCTGGTATGTCACAGCAAGTGTTCAACAACAAAAACAAACAAAAAAACCCCACGAGACTGTTAGCACAGGGGTTAAAGCCATCTTTGAGTGCAGCAAGCTACTGAAAGGTCAAGAACACCGCTGGCGCACCCATCAGACCGATGTTTTGACAGCGCTGACTCGAGAAGGTGAAAAAGTCATCTTCATTAAGCATTCTATCTCGAAAGGACAAGAGCACGGTTTCAGTGACCTACTTTCTGTAATAATTCTGCAACAGAAGTTGGGCATCATGCTTTGATAGTTTACTCAACATGTTGATAATAATAATACGACTTCCTTCACATGGAATTTCAATGCAGGAAGAGGCCATTTAGCCAATCGAGCCTGCGCAATGGTTGCCAACATATGGTTGTTTGTCAGTGCTTTATTCTTTTTAAATGCTGAGCTTAAATAAGGAAGCAGCACATAGTATTTTACAAGTCTTTGGTATAACTCAGATGGTACGTGCTGCTTCCTTGCTTGATGCTCAGCATTTAATGGATAGAGCATGGAGAAACTCAAATTCCTCCTCCACATGGTTGTCATTCATGTGGAGGAGGAATTCCTCCTTAATTGCCTGGCTGAATGTGGAGAGAAAAGGAATGTCAAAAAGGTGGCGTCGCTGGTACCCAGAGTGCTTTAATAAGTGATGACACTTCCCTCAAGCTCAGCGGCTGTGTTTTCCAAAGTCAAGTCTGATGTTGTCTCATGTACTGTATTTGCCGATGTGTGTCGATGGTTGGTATCACTATTTGCAGGTTTCAGAAGTTGGAACAGAGCCCTCCCAGGTCTCAAAGTATCTACTGTAGTGTGTGTGTGTATGTGTGTGTGTGTGTGTGTGTGTGTGTGTGTGTGTGTGTGTGTGTGTGTGTGTGTGTGTGTGTGTGTGTGTGTGTGTGTGTGTGTCTGTGTGTATGTGTGTATGTGTGTATGTGTGTATATATATATATATATATATATATATATATATATATATATATATATATATATATATATATATATATATATATATATATATTTGTACATTATGTGTTTATTCTTGTACATAAATACAATGCCTTGAGAAAGTTTACACCCCCTTTCAAAATTTTCACCTTTTGTTGCCTTATAGCCTGGAATTAAATTGCATTAAATCAGACTTTTTCCACTTTTATTTACACATCGTAAGCGACAACTTCCAAGTGAAAAACAAACTCTACAAATTTCGGAAAATTAATTAAAAATACAAAACTAGAATATCTTGGTTGGATAAGTGTCCACCCCGCTTATAATAGCAATTGTAAATCAGCTCAGGTGGAATCAATCACATTCAAAATCAAACACCAAGTTAATTGGCCTCCACGTGTGTTAAATTGTAGTGATTCTGATTATTTAAGAATAAAATCAGTTGTTCCGGTTGGTTTCCTCTGCTAGGTAGTACATTTCACAGCAAAGACTCGACCATGAGCATGAAGGAGCTTTCAAAAGACCGAAGGGATGAAGTTGTGGAAAGGCGCAGATAAAGGGATGGGTACTAAAAATATTTCAATGGCCTTGAATATCCCTTGGAGCACAGTCAAGACAATCATTAAGAAGTGGAAGGCATATAGTACCACCAATACCCTGCCTAGATCAGGCCGTCTGTCCAAACTGGGTGACCAAGCCAGGAGACTGATCAGAGGCCACCAATAGGCCAATGGCAACTTTGAAAGAGCTACAGCCCTTTATGGCAAAGACTGGTCAGTGTGTGCATGTGACAACAATGTCCCAAGCACTCCACAAGTCTGGCCTGTACGGTAGAGTGGCAAAAAGGAAGCCATAACTCAAAAAAGCTCACTTTGAGTCCTATTTGAGGTATGCAAAAAAACCACTCCGGAGATTCTGAAGCCATGTGTCAAAAAGTTTTGTTGTCTGATGAAACCAAGATGGAACTTTTTGGCCTAAATGCAAAACATTACGTTTGGCACAAACCAAACACAGCACATCACACAAAGAACCCCTTCACATCCCTAATGCGAAGCATGGTGGTGGCAGCATCATGTTATGGGGATGCTTCTGATCAGCAGGGACTGGGGCACTTGTCAGGATAGAAGGGAAAATGAATGGAGCAAATTACAGAAAATCCTGCTGCCCTCTGCAAGAAAGCTGAAATTGAGACGGAAGTTTACCTTTCAACATGACAACGACCTGAAGCACACAGCCGAAGCTACACTGAAGTGGCTAAGGAACAAAAAGACAATTTGTCCTTTGGCCCAGTCAAAGCCCTGACCTAAATCCAATCAAAAATTTGTGGCAAGACTTGAAGATTGCTGTCCATCAATGCTCCCAATGCAACTTGACTGAGCTTGAACAGTTTTGTGCAGAAAAATGGGAAAATATTGCCCAATCAAGGTGTGCAAAGTTTGGAGATACCTACCCAAACAGACTCACAGCTGTAATTGCTGCCAAAGGTGCTTCAATCAAGTATTAACTCAGGGGGGTGGATACGTATCCAACCAAGATATTCTAGTTTTGTATTGTACACCGCTCCTTCCCAATGCCATATCCAGGCGATGTATGACGTCATCGCCAGGCACCGAAGGAAGGGAGTACTGCACTCATTTTTCACTCTGTTTGTTACTTACGAAATCTAAAGAATTCGTAAGTATATTGATGCCTTCCGTTTCTGTTTGTTTGTTTGTTTGTTTGCATGCACGATAACTCGAGAACGGAACGAGCTACCAATGTCAAATTACACCACGTGATTCAGGAGGGTGATGGCTAGTGCTGATTAGATTTTGGTCAAAATCGGTCAAAGGTCAAGGTCACGGTGAGGTCAAATATTCGATTTTTGATTGTTTGGTACAGATAACTCGAGAATGGAAGAAGCTACCAATGTCAAATTACACCACGTGATTCAGGAGGCTGATGGCTAGTGCTGATTAGATTTTGGTCAAAATCGGTCAAAGGTCAAGGTCACAGTGAGGTCAAACATCCAAAAAATGATAACTCGAGAAGGGAAGAAGCTTCCAATATCTAATTACACCACGTGATTCAGGAGGGTGGTGGCAAGCGCTGATTAGATTTTGGTCAAAATCGGTCAAAGGTCCAGGCCACAGAGAGGTCAAACATCCAAAACATTCGATTTTTGATGGTTTGGTACAGAATCATCGTAGAAACTTCTGGTTTGTGTCGCTACATTCTCAAGAGACAGCTTTTATTAGACAAGGTCAGAGGTCAAGTTGACGATTTCAGAAGTACCAGTCTATGACTGCTTGTTTGTTTGTTTGTTTGTAGGCACGATAACTCGAGAACGGAAGAAGCTACCAATGTCAAATTACACCACGTGATTCAGGAGGGTGATGGCTAGTGCTGATTAGATTTTGGTCAAAATCGGTCAAAGGTCAAGGTCACGGTGAGGTCAAATATTCGATTTTTGATGGTTTGGTACAGATAACTCGAGAATGGAAGAAGCTACCAATATCAAATTACACCACGTGATTCAGGAGGCTGATGGCTCGTGCTGATTAGATTTTGGACGAAATCGGTCAAAGGTCAAGGTCACAGTGAGGTCAAATATTCGATTTTTGATGGTTTGGTACAGATAACTCGAGAACGGAAGAAGCTCCCAATGTCAAATTACACCCCGTGATTCAGGAGGGTGATGGCTAGTGCCAATTAGATTTTGGTCAAAATCGGTCAAAGGTCAAGGTCACGGTGAGGTCAAACATCAAAAAAATGATAACTCGAGAACGGAAGAAGCTACCAATGTCAAATTACACCACATGATTCAGGAGGGTGGTGGCTAGCGCTGATTATATTTTGGTCAAAATCGGTCAAAGGTCAGGGTCACGGTGAGGTCAAACATCCAAAACATTCGATTTTTGATGGTTTCGTACAGAATCATCGTAAAAACTTCTAGTTTGCGTCGCTACCTTCTCGAGAGACAGCTTTTATTAGACAAGGTCAGAGGTCAAGTTGACGATTTCGTAAGTACCAGTCTCTTGTTTGTTTGTTTGTTTGTTTGGGCGATATCTCAGCCATCCTTTGATTTAGAAAACTGAAATTTGGGGACAAAAGTGAAGATGTGCTTTGGCAAAAACGGTATGTTATATTTTTTGATTCATCATTTAATTGATTAATTACTTATTATCGATTTATTCATTACTTATATATTTCATTTCTCATTCCAGCAATATCTCAGGCACCTTTTGAGCTGGGAAGCTGATATTTGGATATGGCAGTGACCATACCAAGTGATTTCTCTCTCAGGAGTATTTTTGATTTATTGATAAATCAATTCATCGATGAACTACTTTCTTTCTTGCTTTCCGGGCGATATCTCAGCCATCCTTTGAGCTTGGAAGCTGAAATTTTGTGCAAAAGTGAAGATGTTCTTTGGCAAAAATGTTATTTTTTAATTTTTTGATTATTCAATAAATTGATTAATTACTTAATTATTATCGATTTATTAATTATGTATTCATTCTATTTCTCATCCTGGCAATATCTCAAGCACCTTTTGAGCATGGAAGCTGATATTTGGACAGGACATTGAAAAAGACATTTGGCTATAAAGGTTATTTTTGATTTATTAGTTACAGATTCGGATGAAACATTGGTGGTTTAGGTATGCTATCACCAATTGATTAAGAAATTAATTATTTTATGATTATGTATTTAAATTATACAATTAATCAATCAATTCTTATACACCGCTCCCTCCCAATTCTGACTCCATGTGCTGCAGCCTGCAAGGCAATATCACCGGGCGCTGGAGGATTTGGTATGTATTTGTTTGGCATGGGAGCGGTGTACTTTGAATGTACCAGAACTTGTTTGTTTGTCCGGATGATATCTCAGCCATCTTTTGAGCTAGGAAACTGAAATTTGGGGCAAAAGTAAAGATGTTCTTTCACAAAAATTGTACTTTTTATGTTTTTGATTCATCAATTAATTGATTAATTACTTCATTGTTATCGATTAATTAATTAGTTAATTATTTTATTTCTCATCTGGGCAATATCTCAGGCACATTTTGAGTGAGGAAGCTGATATTTGGACAGGACATTGAAAAAGCCATTTGGCTGTAAAGGTTATTTTTGATTTATTAGTTACAGATTCGGATGAACCATTGGTGGTTTTAGTATGCAGTCACCAATTGATTAAGAAATTAATTCTTTTATGATTATTCTGTATTTAAATTATACAATTAATCCATCAATTCTTATACACCGCTAGTAGGGTAAGAATACTGATTCTGGCTCACTTTTCCCCATGTAAATGAATGGGGGATTTTCAGCGATTCATATTTTTTTCCCTAAAAATAAACCCCCTTTTTATCCCAAGGTATATTTATTTGTCTCCCCTTTTAACTTGGAGGTTGAACCTCATTGAATTGAACACCTGGGGGTTGAACAGCTCACTCATTGAACCTATAAAGATTTGTTCATTCTCAAATTCCTTCAATAGTTTAATTTTCTTTGCACAATAATCCCCATCTAAAATATTGACAAACAAAACATTTGAATCTTTATATTTTTGAAGATACCCCATTTGTGCCATTACGAAATGATAAACTTCTCTTAATGCTCTCATCTGACCACCTCCTGAGCCACATATCATTTTGAGATTATAGTAAATTGTTTTTTCATTGTTCAATTGATAACCATCAAAGTTTTCAGTCCATTCAAGGATATTCATTTTTTCTTTACATCCTCTAACTTACTAGTTTTTAAATTAATTCGCTTATTTGTTTTATTTACCTTTGTTTTAGTTATTTTTTCAATAAGACTTATTTGATATTTTTCACATTCATTATGTTTTCCATTTATATACCAAGACTGAGATTTTCTCCACTCTTTAGTTTGATTAATACTTGGTTTAACCATTTATATATTGTGAAAAAACGCGGCGGTAGCCCTTAAAAAACCCTAACCCATCTTCCCATCGTTAAAACATAATCTATTTTATACACTCTATCATACAATATCCATATGGAACACAATCTATTCCATTATCTAAAATAAATCTCTTATCATCAAAGGCTCCTAATGCCTTTTTATTTACTTCTTCACTATATATGTTATGTTTATAACTTCTTATTGTATTCATTTTCCTATATTCTTCTTTCTTATTCATCAAACAATTATAATAATTTGTAAAAGTTATTGATTTCTTTATTACATATTTCTTTATTCCCTTTAACCTCTTATCAATCTGTTCACCATACTTATAAGCATATGCCTTTGCTCTCAATCCAATAAACTCACTCATTACTTTTCCACCCAACTCATCCTTAAACTTACCAATAACCTTTTCATTCTTTTTGGAAAATAACTCACTCTTCTTGCTGAAATTACTTGTATCATATACTCCAATATTTTTCTTCATATCTTCATAAACATCATCAGTTTTTATATCTAGGATAAAACTATCAGTGTCCATATACAACAATGAAACATTTTCACCATACTCTTTCTTTAAGTCATTATACAAATAATCATACATCAATATCTTTGATAAATCAAGAACTGCTGTTCCAATATAAATTGGTTTATCCATTACAATACTTTCCTTTTTCATATGAATTGCAGAAAAGTTCTCTGAAAAAACCTCTTCTCTCTCAAAACTTGGTTTATTTATCAATCTCGAAGCTTCTTTCCAAGATGTTGCGAATCTAATGTTTTGCCTGTTTCTAACATTTTCCATAGTCTTTCCAAATACAGCATTATTCATTAATTTATAAAACTCCCCTTCAAATTTTACTTTTGTATTTGCTCTCATATCTGTATTGAATTGAATATACTTTTTCACCCAAGGACTTTGTTTAAATTTTAAAACTCTATGAATTTTAGCTACTCTCAATCCTTCTCTCAAAAACTGTTTTAAGCTTCTCTGATGCAAAACATATCCCTCTTTATCATAGAATGTTGTTAATAACTTTTCTGTTGATTTACCTTTAATATTAAAACTTTTATGATAATCACTTAACCATTCTTTCTTTGGAGTTTCTTTCTCACATGCAAAAGGAAGATCTTTATGCTTATTATGAAGATCACTCGGGTACCTCAAATCAACTTCAAAATAATAACCTTCTTCTTCGTCATTCAATTCCTCTTGAGAAGAAATAACAATATTCATCAAAGCCTTTTCATAATCCTTTTCTTCCACCCACTCTAATTTACCATAAGGCAGAGATTGAGACATTGCCCATCCATACAAATTATTAGCATCAAAATACATCAAATAATTACTATCTTTTTCACTATCATAATTTGGAAGATATTTATTATTTGCTTTAGCATATCTTTTTGAACATACTTGTGATATTCCACCTCTCTTGGACTTCTCAATCATCAAAAGCATATCCACATCACTGATTAAATCTATATCTTGTTTTGTCATTTTCAACATTGCACTCCAAGCTAAACCAGGAGCTGTGAAATAGTGGGCAGGATCTAATCCATAACAATTTTTATGATGACAGAGTGATCTAAAAGCTTCAAACACATCAGCTAACAATAAAACATCTGTTTTTAGATATAAATCATGATATTCTCCAAGGTTCTTTATCTTAAATATTTTCCATATTTCTTGTGCGTGTTTATATTCCTTATCACTTATCTCTTCTTCATAAAGGTTATTATAGAAACTTTCTTTTGAAGGAAGTTGTGTTTCTTTAAATCTCATAAATGAATCCATATAATCATAAGGATAAATTCCCTTACTTGTAAGAATTTTCTCTTTACTTTGAATTTCATTCCTTGTTTGAATTTCCTCTCTCGTAAGAATTCCTTCTTTAATCAGAATTTCATCTTTAATCTGAATTTCCTCTTTAGTTCGAATTTTCTTTATAATTAGAATTTCATCTTCAGTTAGAATTTCTTCATTAATTAGAGTTTCCTCTTTACTTTGAATTCTCTCTTTAATCTGAATTTCCTCTTTAGTGAGAATTTCCTCTTTTGGAAAGAATGAATTAAGATTTGGAAAAGAGTCCGTGGAGCTTAGATTTGATGCGAGGTAGGCTAGTGGTGTTCCCATAAACTTGTAAGAATCTAAAAACCTAATACGAGTTAAAGGTTTTGTGAATATCATTTTTGAAAATGAAATATACTTTTGACTTGTGTTTGTTATAGCAGAAATATTCCCTGGTGTTTTTGAAAGTTCATTTATAAATAGATGTGTATCATAGTTGGCGCTGTTGTGAAGAAAGACTGGAATAAAAGAAGGTAATTTATAATTAAGATTACAACAGGAATGAGCGGGACCTCTATATTTACCAGTAAGATGACAATGGTCTCTAACTTTAGACTCCTTAATTTCCCCCTCACAAATATGACAGATATTGTTCATTCTAAATTCTAATTTTTCTTCTTTGGTTAATTTCATCGGTTCATTTGTTTCTTTCATTAATTTAGTGAGTCTTATACAATCCTTTTCTAATCGTTTTACAAACTCTTGTGAAGCATTTTTTCCACGATAATGTTCAAGTTTGTTATACTTTTCTCCAACAGATGATTTGATATAATAACAGAAACCACAAGGAATATGTTTTTGATATTTATTTGTATATGGTTCTTTTGGATTAGGAGAAGCAGTATTTATCTTTTTAAGGATACATTCAAAATCAGCGTATATCACAAATGGGTGCATGATAGATTTATTATAATCTTCAAAATAAATCTTTTCACCAGGTTTAGGCATTGTAATTACAGCTGATTTATGATTACTACAATATTTTGAATGTTGTTCTAATCGTTCTTTTGTATGAAATGAATTAAGACATCGCTTACAAGGATATATTTTGTTTGCTGTTCTGAATACCTGAGAAGAGATTAATCTTGATAAATTATTGATGTATGTGTAATGTGAATTCTTTCCAACACTAAAATATAAAAGGTCAATGTGTGTTTCTTCATTTTTATAGTTGTTTGAAATTTTTAATATTTGAACTTTGTTTGTATCCGTTAATCCATATACATTAATAGAAAGATTATTCTTTTTCTCAAATTTAGGAATATCTGTTAATGGCATTGGGAATTTAAAATCTTTAATGTCCAAGGTATTCTCATATTTCATATATTGTTTTACTCTTTCTGAATTACATTTTGGTGGATGTAAGTGAGCAAGAACAGACCAGAGAAAACATTTATTATCATTGTTCTTAATATTAACAACTGCCTTCTTTAGTTTTATTTCTTTTGGTAATTCAATATAAGAAGAAGCTTTAAGAGGGTTTGATTTTAGAATGTGTATATCTAAAAAGATGATTTTTTTAATATTGAATCCACTTCCTACCACTGTATTATCAACATCTTCCTCTTGTCTTGATAGTTCTTCATAAACCCCACTATTCAAAAAATCTTGAAATGATGTTATAAAATGAAGATCTGTTCTCATATAAGGAGTTTGTTCTTCATCTTGTCTTTTCATATTCATTTTCACTCCCATATAAAACTTTAAAGTTTTCATTTCTTTTAATGTCTTTTTAATAAATTTTTCAACATCGGGTTTCACTATTTCAATTGATTCAGCTATTGATGATGGACCGGGTTCTCCAAATTGAAAAATCCTTATTTTTATATGCCCTTTAAATGCCTCATCAGTGTTTTTAATATAATAGTCTCCCTTTACTTTAAACTCATTTTTCTTGTGTTTTTGTGATTGAAGATGTTGATTATAACTACTCTTCAAAACATCCTTTGAACAGATATCACAATGTTTTCTTTCCAACTCAAGAGGAGATATTTGATGAAATAGATTAAATGTGTGTTTGTTGGTTCGGAGGTGTTTTCTATAATGTTTATATTCGTGATTACAAACATCGCAGTACGTTGTATTCACCATATTTATAGAATAAAACTTTGCTTAAACTAAAATTTTCTTGATGAAAATTTCGTTTAATTTATAGGTGAATCTGTGCTTAAAAACATTTTATCCTCCAACTTTTTCACTTAATAAATACAATGTTTCAAGACACAAAAGACAAGTTTCAATCAATCTCTTCATCTGTTAAAGATACTGAGAAATATGTCAAGGATGTAAAATTGAACAAAGATAAATATAACAACTATTGGATAAAAACTATTATGGTAAATAATATGAGTTCTTCAATTTCCTTCAGTGGAAGGGCTTTTAGTATACCTGGTAGAACATCAATTAAAGTATCTCTAACAAAAGTTTCTCCTCTCCTTCTAGTAATATATTCAAAACTAGAAAAAGCAATGAAACAAGAAAAAGTATCAAAGAACAAAAACCTTATGGATGAAGCTTTAGAAAGAAAAGATAAGACCATCTGTAATATGCAAGGAGAAATTTGTATTTTTTTCAACAACCCTAAAGATGTAAATCTTGATGAAATAAAGTATGTTAATATATCAGGTGAAATGACAGTTCGTTCAATAGTAGTTAACGATAATTTTAAAATTACCTTTAATATAAAAAATGTTGTCGTTGAATCTGATAATGAAAAAAGTATATCGATATCGATGGTAATATACAACTGAAAGTATAGATGAATTTCAGTTTAAGTAAAGTTTTACTTTATAAATATGCTAGACTTTCCTGATTCTCCATATGACAAATTTGAGAATTGTCCTGCGTGTGAAAGACGGGGATTAAACACAGAGTCAAAAGCCTATAAACAATGTATATTCTGTGATTATCTTCTAATTAATGATAATAAAAAATATAAAAAGGAAAATAATTCTTTTAGATTTACACCAAAAATGAATTACTTTACAAGATTGATTAGAGAAATGAATGTAAAGTATGAGGATGATAACACACCTTTCCTTACAAGGGAAGAAACTGAACGTATAAGAGAAATGTTCAAAGGATTGTTGTTGTATATTATTCATGGATGTAATTTTCAGGGAAATATCAACACAAGATATTGTATAAATAAAATAATGGATTATCTTGAAATTAAACCTGAACTTAGGATAAAATATAGAGTTTCTAAAAAAGCCAATAATAAATTAAATAACCTGTTTTTCAAATATATAAATGAATGATTTTTTACCTATTTGGGAAAATAAGATAAAATTTAACAACCATAAAAATCTCCCAAATTCATTAAGATGTCTCATAGTTGGTTCAAGTGGATGTGGAAAAACCTGCTTACTTTTAAAAATGCTCCTCACTCCCAACTTTTTAGATTATGATAATTTAATAATTTTCACAAAGTCGAGTTTTCAACCAGAGTATCAACTACTCTCACAAGGTTTTAATGCTGGTCTTCAAAAAGAAGATATAATAGGTTTATTTAAACGTCAAAAAAACCTAAATGATTATAACATTGAAGATATAATTCAACTATTTTGTGATACACAGAGATGTAAAAAGAAATCAAATCTTATAACTTGTATTCTTAGTGATAATACGGATGATATACCGTCTCCCCAAGATTTGGATAAATCAAAAAAGAACCTCGTTATCTTTGATGATTGTGTTAATGAGAGAAACCAAACGGTAATGGACAGCTACTACACAAGAGGGAGACATTCTTCTTGTAATTGTATTTATCTTAGTCAATCGTACTTTCAACTTCCTCGTCGTTCCATCAGAAACAATGCTAATACTTTTATTTTATTCAAGTTAAATTCAATAGATATCAATAATTTTTGGAGAGATAATTGTTCTACATTATGTAGTAAAAAGAAATTTGAGGATTATATGAAGCACACGACTGAAAAATATAAATATATTGTTGTGAAACAAGATGAGATATTAAGGGATATATTTTTTGTTTTATAAACAATTACATATATAAATGACAACTATTATTATAAATCTTGTGGGTAAATCTGCTTCTGGAAAAAACTTTCATAAATCAAGGTTCTTGTGTAGTACAAATGAGAATATTGTAAATTTACTTAAAACACCCCGTGATACGCATTGTATCAACAACAACTAGAGCAATAAGACCTGGAGAAGTAAAAGGTGAAGATTATCACTATATTTCAGTGGAGGAACATATGCGATTGAGGAATGAAGGACAAATATTTGAGGAGGTTTCTCTTGGTACAACAAAATATTCACATTGTAAGAGTGAGTTAAAGAAACTAAAATCTGGTGGTGTTGGGATATTAGAAACTAATCCAGAAGGAACGAGACAAATTATTAAATATCTGAGCGGAGTGAAGATTTTATCATTCGGTTTTGATGTTGATGAAGAAACTCAACACAAACGTATGAAAAGCAGAGATGCAAGGATTAGTGAAGAAGAAATTACAACTCGCATTAATGTTAATAAAGAATTTGATGAAATATTTAAAGAAAAGGATTTATTTGAACACATCTACTTGAATGATGAAGAAAAGGAAAATTTCCCTGTTGATCTTTACAATTCATTAAATGATATTTTACAATAAATAAATGGATACAAAAGAAAGAGCAAGAAGATTTAAGGAACATCAAGAGTTGGTTTCAAAAGTTGTAAAACAACAGGAAGACATAAAGAAGAAACGCAGACAGAAACTAACGGGCGAAGAAGCATTTGAAAAAAACAAGAGAAATTTTTTAAACCACTTTTAAAAACTTCCCAAGAAAAAATGAAAGATGTTTCCACAGTTCCCACAGTAGAATATACTCCTAGAAAGCTTCAAATGTTAAAAGATTTCAGTCAAATGACGGAGGAAGAATTAGAGCATTTAGGAGAATTAGAATATGATGATGAAGGTTTATTTCAACAACTGGAAGAGATTAATCAACCCCCTGATTATATTGTGAATGCTGTTCAAAACAATGAATATTCAGCGGATTCAAAAACCAAAGCAGGACTCATTCCAACAGAACAACCAGCAATATTTCATCTTGTTCAAGAAAAGGTATTGATATTTAATGATGAATTAAGGTTCTTAAGTTCTGCTCAACCCCTGTTAAACTAACTCCGAGATTAATGTTTCTTCTCACAAAAGATGGAAGGCAAGGTTCAACTGTGAGGGATGAATCAAAGTATATTGATAAACCATTGGATATGGAAAATAATGATGATAGAGTATATATTGATTTGCTGAACACTCTAAATTATAAGGTTATTCTTTCTGGTAAAAGTAGGAAGAATGAGAAGGAGAAACACATTATTCAGGCTTTAAGTATCCTTGGTTCAGGTATTAGTTTTCTTCCAAATGACCCATCGCAATTAGTTAATAGACTGTTATTGTTGTTCGGCAGTAAGAAGGCTGGAAATAACAATTGTTTTAATGAAGCATCAGCCATTTTAGACCAGTTGATGAACATGAAAATAATTAATAAATCTCAATATAAAGACATTTTATCTCATATTAAATAAGATGAGAAGCACAATCCTGAGTTTTAATTTCACAACAAGCGACCACACATCTTCATTCCCATACCCACTACAACTTGACACAACAAAAGAATATGAGGCATCTTTATTGTCCATGGAGACTTATAATACCTTATTTAATATAACCGAGAAAAATGACAAGTTTAGTTATAATCCGGGAAGTGGATACAAAACGATAACAGTCTCACCCGGAGCATACGAGATTTCTCAAATATCTTCCGAAATTGCTCGTCTTATGAAAGAACAGGGTGATGAACCAAAAAATATTATTATAAACATTCAAAAACATACTTCAAAATCAACGATTAAAGTTAAAAATAACTACAAGGTTGATTTCACAATTGATAATTCATTTAGAGAGTTATTAGGTTTCTCCTCAAAAAAGATTGAAACTAATGGGACGTTTTACAGTGATAATGTCATTCAAATATCCTCAGGAATAAATTCGGTGTTAATTCACTGTGATTTGATTGATGGTGCTTATAATGATGGATTAAAAACAAATACAATATTTTCATTCAGCGCATACTCAACCCCAATTGGTTATAAATTCAATATGGAGCCTAAAAATTTGGTTTATCTACCTGTGTCAGGAAAAACCATACACAGAGTAAATTTTAGGATAACCGACCAAGATAATCGTGTGATCTCTTTTAATGGAGAAGTTATATCCATCAGAATTCACCTACGTGAAGTTTTTCAATAAATAAATACGATGGTTATTGTGAGGAAGCACGAGTTGGGAAAATATAAAATAATTACAGGGGATGGGATGTTCCTTTCCCCGTACTACAAGGGTGAAGGTATGTATCTTGGTAGAGGATACTATAAACCTAAGAGACAAAGGGGTGTTGGACATCAATTTAGAGGAGATGGGATAATTGATACTCTCATGGGTATTGGTTCAACTATTCTTAAACATAAAGACCTAATTGGTTCAACTGCTTCTGCTGTGGGAAATGTAGCAGGTGCTGTAAAGAGTATAAAAGATGCTCAGAAAGAATCTCATAAATTACAAGCAATAAAAGAAATTAAGAAAGGTAAAACTCAGTTGTCCCCCCAAGAACGACAGAAAATAATTCAAATACTTGGATCAGGGTTTCAAAAGTTTTAACATCTTTTTTCCTAAATAAATACAAGTATGGAAGCAATTGATAGTATCTATGATTTGGATGATACTATTATTATCTCAAACTCCACTAAAAAGAAGATTACTTCAAGGTAAATGCAATAACTGGAACAGACTGGAATACAAATGGTACAAAAAGTTTTGAAATAAATAATCAACAAACCTATTTGAATCTCTCCGAAAGTTTCTTGTTGTGTAAATTTAAATTCACTAAGGCTGGGAATAACACAAACGCTACACTTGTAAATGATTTCTTCTGGAAAATGTTTGATAGTGTGCGATTGTATATTGGAACACAAGAAGTTGAAGCGGTTGATTATGTCTCTGCTGTATCTGAAATGATGAAATTTACACTCTATACATTCAGTGATAGAATGGGAAAGGGGTCTGTCGAAGGTTTTATTCCTGATATGTCAACGGGAACAAACACAGACCCTGGATATATTCAAAGGAAAGGAATGTATAATGATGATACAAAAGCAGAAAATAGTTTTACTGTGGCAGTTCCTCTTAAAGGTATATTTGGATTTTGTGATTATGATAAAGTTCTGTATGGTCTTAAAATTAGATTTCAACTACAAAGGAATGATAATGAAAATAGATTGCTTTTTGGTGTTGGTAATGCTTTTGGTGATCAGAATAAATTTGTAATTGAGGAGATGAGTTGGTATATCAGTGAATATACTCCTAATCTTAAAACAGAAGAGATGTTGAATCGAAGACTTAACTCAAAGAAACCACTCAGTGTATCATACCTCAAAAGAAGATGTCAACACGTTAAACTCAATCAAACTACTTACACGTGGAATTTGGGTGTTCTGGAAGGAAAGCCACGATATCTGTGGATGATTTTTAAAAAGCCAGATGGTGATACTGCGACTGATAAGAATAATGCATTGAGTGATAATGCTAAGGTGAAACAACTTCGCGTTTCTCTAGATGGAACATTTTATCCACAGATAGATTGGAAATTAATTGAGAAAAAAATGATTTTGCTGAAGCATACAAGTCTTACCAAAAGGTGTGTGAAAGTAATGGAAATAAAGAACCTATTTTGGATATGACAGCATTTAAAAGTTTGTAGACAATCTATACGTTTGACCTGAGCGCTCAAAAAGAAACTATAAAGTCTAATCGAGTGGATACTTCCCTATACATTGAAAGAGGAGAGAGTGAAGAAGTTGATACATATTGTTTGCTTTTGGAAGAAACAGAATTGCAGATTAATACAGATAATGGTGTGATGATTAGTCTCACATAATTTTTTGTTAAATAAATGAGTGGCAAAGTACCAACTGGGGTATATGTTAATCAAATCAATCTTCATAAACTATCATCTTGTGTTCAAAATCAAAAGCCTTGTACGATTAACGTTAATACAATTCAGAGAAAAGGAGCAGTAAGAATTGATGTTTTGCTCACAAGAGAACAGGTTAAAATCTTGAATGACACTGGCTCACTTAAAATTAAAATGACAAAACCAATGTTGAAAAAATATTCAATAAGAGAGACGAGTGGAGGATTTCTCCCATTTCTAATTCCTTTATTTGCTGGTTTAAGTGCGGTTGGAGCATTGACGGGTGGTATTTCAACAGCGGTCAAAACTGCCAACGAAAGGAAGGCTCAACTCCAGGCTCAAAAAGAATTGGAAAGACATAACAAAGAGTTGGAGAAACAAATTAGTGGAAGTGGTGTAATTGTAGATTTTGCTGAAAAACTTGAAGGTCTGCCTGATAAAGCGAGATTGTTAGTTGGAGATATGCTTTCTTCTATAGCACAAGCAGGTGTAAAATTAACGAAAAGAGGTAATGGATTATATCTTTCTAATAAATAAATGAGCATTGATGAGTGGTTGAAAGAATTTGGAAAGAATACAACATCAAATTTACAACTTGCCAAATATTGTAAGAAATTAAAAATTCATAATGTGGTTATTTGTATGAGAGATGAATTAACAAATGTGTCGAAACATACAAAGAATATTATTATGAACTTAGAAGATAATGATGGGAACGGTTCTCATTGGGTTTGTATTTTTAATAGTCAAGACAAATATTATTTTGATAGTTTTGGTCTTCCACCACCTGTTGAAGTCATAAAATTCTTACAGAATGGTGTTTATCAAACATTTCAAGTCCAAGAATTAAATTCCAAGTGTTGTGGTCAATTATGTCTATATGTGTTATTTCAACTCAACAAAAATAAAAAATTTTATGATATTATTTTTAATCTAATATAAATGACTTATGTTGGTAAAGATGGTTCTATCTTTGGTGTATCTCAAGAACTGGATATTGATTTATCAAATTATTACACAAAGGCACAGGCTGAACGACATAAATATAATATAAACAAAAATATTAACATGAAAAATGCTTATAAATTAAAAAATTATCCAAGCCCGACTGACGCGAATGACTTGGTGAGATTAAGCGATTTATCACAATATATATACTTAAATAAAACGGCTGTGTATTCTAAAGATACAGAAGTGTTGATATTATCTCCAGGTCATACAGAATTCACAGTTCGAATTAAAATATATTTTTATAAAGAAGGGCGTATCGTTTGTATGAGAATAGAACAATGGGGGTATGATATGAATGATTTAGGGTATAATTGGTCATTTAAAATTAACCTCGAAGACCTGGAACAATTAAATCAGTCTCGTAAGGAAGAATATTATCCACTTGGTATCGAGAATGAGTTTTGTGGAGCCACGATTAGTAAACAACAAATAAAAGAATTTAATAAGGGTAAATATAATAATGGTTTTGCCCTTGTTTATCTCATGAAAACAGAAAAAACAGGATTATATATAATAAGTAAGGAAATACAAAATGATTTAACTATGGGAAGATGGGGAGGTGTTTCGTGCCATAATATTATTCTAACATATATTTCTAATACATAAATGACAGCAAGAAGGCTTCAAGAAAATTATCATTTCTGTGTCCAAGCATACCTTCAAGAAAAGGGTATTCGGTATTTTAATAAATATGTTCTACAACATAAGAATGAGGTATTTTCAATAAAAGATTGGCATTATGCTGATGTTGATAAACCGACAACTTTAGATTTAATTAGAATGTTAAATAATGAAAAAATTATAAGGTTAAGAAAAGGTAAGGCTCTTTTAGAAATTCAAAAGAAATTTTATTGGTTTCCTGTTGTAAAAAAATTATTTTGGATACAGGAATAACAAGAAATCCTGATGAATATATGTATAATATTCTATGGGGTGTAAACGATTCAAGTATAGTAAGGGATGAGGAAGGAGTTGAAGAAGAGAGGGAAGAGGAGGAAAAGGAGAAGGAGGAGAGAGAGAAGGAGGAAAGAGAGAATAGAGAGAGGGAGGAAAGAGAGAAGAGAGAGAGGGAGAAGAAAGAGAAGGAGGAAAAGGAGAAGAGAGAGAAGGAGGAAAGAGAGAATAGAGAGAGGGAGGAAAGAGAGAAGAGAGAGAGGGAGGAAAGAGAGAGAATGAATAAATATCAAAATATGGAAACCAGTGAGATTCAAAAAAGAATAGAGGTATTAAAGAAAATAACTTATCCCACCAGGAAGGAATACAAAGAATTAACAAGTCTATTTGCAATACTTTCAACAAAACTATTAGCATCGTCAAGCTATTCATTTTAATTCAAGTTTTTCTTAAATAAATGGAGGAGAGAGTGAAGGCATTTCTAAGGATTCTTTATGTTTTAAAAATTAAGATTCAAATGTGCATGTTGGAAACTAAAAAGGTTTTTGCACTCTGCAGAAATTTTTCTCATAAATAAATGAGTTATTGTCTCAAATGTAAAAAGAAAACTAATACTAAAAATATTTCATATATTAAAAGTAAAAATAACAGGGTTATACAAAAAGGTATATGTTCGGTGTGTGGTTCAAAAAAAAATCAATTTATCTCCAAACACAAACTCGGAGGAGATATACAAAAGTTTTTATCAGGAAGTAAATTTACAACTACTGGAATACCAGGGGAATTACATCTTCCAGGGTATTCTTTCTGTGGTCCAGGCACAAACTTGGATAAAACATTAGATGAGGCAGACAATCCTAAATCCTGGAGTAAACCAATCAATAGAGTTGATGAAGTGTGCATGAGACACGATATTGATTATGGGAATACCACAACGTTGGAAGAAAAGCATGAAGCCGATAGAGAAATGTTGTATAATTTGTCTCTGATACAAAATCCAACCTTGAGAGAAAAAGTTGATAGGTTCATCGTGAAGAAGATGATTAGTGCTAAATTGAAACTTGGACTTGGAAATTCAAAAACTTATAGGCTCTAATGATGCCATTAAGACTGAAGAGCAATTAGCTGATGAATTACATAAACCAATATTCACAAAGTTTCAGAGAAGGAAAGTTTATTCCAAGGAAGTTGATTATATCTGGTCTGCTGATTTGATTGAACTCAATAATGATAAGGGGTACAAGTATGCTTTAACCGTTATTGATTTGAGGAGTAGATATGCGTGGGTTGTCCCTTTAAAAAACAAAACAGGTAATACTCTTATGTTAGCTTTTCAACAGATATTTAATAAAAGTAAGAGAAAACCTAAGAAATTGTGGACTGATGAGGGTAGAGAGTTTTATAACAAGACATTTATGAATTTTCTAAAAAATAACAGTATTACATTATACAGTACCTTTAATGAAGGGAAGGCAGTTGTTGTTGAACGTTTTAATCGTACCTTAAAAGAGAGACTATATAAAAAATTCACACAACTCGGTTCACAACAATGGTTATCTTTTATTCAGGATATTGTGGATAAGTATAATGACACGATTCACACGTCAACGAATATGAACCCATCAGAAACATTTACAAAATTAAAATATGAAAAAGAGATTAATGTCAGAAAACCTAAGTTCAAAGTTGGTGATATCGTAAGAATATATAGGTGGAAATCTCATTTTGAAAAGGGTTTTACTGAACGATGGACGAAAGAACTTTTTAAAATTGTTGATGTAATAGATACAGTTCCTTGGACTTATAAAATATATGATTTGGAAGGGGAAGAGATTTTAGGTTCATTTTATTCACAGGAATTACAAAAGACAAAACTAAGCAGATAATACACCTTTGTGGACACTAGAGGGACAAGTCCGAGGTGTATTACAGTATATAATGTGTGTCAAGGGGGACGTTCTTAGATCTGTGAACCCCAAACACAGAATCCTCAACTGAATAGTCAAGGTTTAACTTTTGTTTGTGTGTGTGTGTGTGCAATGGGAGCAATAGGTTGGCGCTTCACTCCCTCCTACTATACACCGTTGTGGACACTCGAGGGCCAAGTCCGAGGTGTATAACAGTATATAATGTGTGTCAAGGGGGACGTTCTTAGATCTGTGAACCCCAAACACAGAATCCTCAACTGAATAGTCAAGGCTTAACTTTTGTTTGTTGATGTGTATGTGTGTGTGTCCCAACCCTCACATTCAAAATCTCAACCCTAACTCAATCCTCGCCCAACACAATGTCTTTTTCAAAATGAGATTTCCACCTATATATATATATATATATTTTTACGTTTTTTTTTTCTTCTTCCAATTCTGTCTTTTAAGGCTTTCAGGTTTGATGACGTAGAAAGGGGGAGTAAGCCTGCACTTTCTTCCCAGAACTTTCTTGATCTTGCTCCCATGAAGCACCATCCGACAAAGAACTACATCGATAGGTTTAGATCCCAAAGAGTGATAGCAACTCCAAAAGTCTCCAAAATATAAATAAATAAAATAATAATAATAATAAATAAATAAATAAATAAATAAAAGCCCCCAAAAAAGTTTCAAGTGTCCAACATAAACCCAACTTTCCAAGTCTTCAAGGTATAACCACATTCCCGTTGAGTTTCCAAGATATGTATCACATTGTGAGTTATCAATCCAGAACCCACATTTCAAGTATTCAAAGTAAAACCAACTTACAAAGTCTCTTAAGGATAACTCATTTACTGATTTTTTCAAAATTTGTGAGTCTCCAAGGTAGGACCCATATTTAGAACCATCTTGGCAGAACCCTTTTCCTGAGTCTCCAAGGTAGTTATTTAAACCATCAAGGCAGAACTCATTTACTGATTTTTTCAAAATTTGTGAGTCTCCAAGGTAGGCCCCATATTTAGAACCATCTTGGCAGAACCCTTTTCCTGAGTCTCCAAGGTAGTTATTTAAACCATCAAGGCAGAACTCATTTACTGATTTTTTCAAAATTTGTGAGTCTCCAAGGTAGGCCCCATATTTAGAACCATCTTGGCAGAACCCTTTTCCTGAGTCTCCAAGGTAGTTATTTAAACCATCAAGGCAGAACTCATTTACTGATTTTTTCAAAATTTGTGAGTCTCCAAGGTAAAACTTGTATTCTGGCTCATCAAGGTATAACTTGTTCAGTGGGTATTGTCTTGATAACTCACAATGAGTACTATTGCTGTAAAACTCTTTTTCAGGATTTTGCTGGTCTCCAAGGTATAACTCTTTGGTTGGGTCATCAAGGACGAACTCGTTCTGTGGGTCTTGGTCGCTCATAAGGTCTTCAACCAAGCCAACAATTTCGCCCCAAGTTGTAGCAAAAGCAGTATTTTCATTTTGTATTTCAGACACAATTTCCTGTGAGAGAAAATAATAATGTATTAATTAAGTTATTTAATTATTAAATGAGTATGCTTCAATCAAAGTTTGAAAATAGGAAAATAAAAAATCTTACCTCAATAGATAAGAGGTTTGAATCCAGTTCATCAACTTGAAGGTTTAGTTCCATACAAGACAGAGAGTTCCAAGGAACACCAAAGTCATCCCACTCAAGGTCTTCAACCAAGCCAACAATTTCCCCCCAAGTTGTAGCAAAAGCAGTATTTTCATTTCGTATTTCAGACACAATTTCCTGTGAGAGAAAATAATAATGTATTAATTAAGTTATTTAATTATTAAATGAGTATGCTTCAATCAAAGTTTGAAAATAGGAAAATAAAAAATCTTACCTCAATAGATAAGAGGTTTGAATCCAGTTCATCAACTTGAAGGTTTAGTTCCATAGAAGACAGAGAGTTCGAGACAAGCACACAAAACACCATTGCCAGCAAAAACAAATGTTTAAAATGAAGCCTGGGTTTGAAGCTTTTATAGAGAAAGACTGGTGGGTGTGGTTTCCTTTGGAAATTCCCTGGGCAAGCCTAGGCAAGCCTTCATTGGGAAATTTTTCAAAACCATAACATCCTGTAATTTTCTAGTGATTTCTTTGTGAGTCAGAGATGAACTGGAAATGATGTAAGAGTGGGCGGAGCTTAGCAAAAGTGGGCGGGGCTTAGGAAAAGTGGGCGTGGCTTAGAAAAATACCTTATGAAAAGTGGGCGGAGCTTAGCAAAAGTGGGCGGGGCTTAGGAAAAGTGGGCGTGGCTTAGAAAAAATACCTCATGAAAAGTGGGCGGAGCTTAGCAAAAGTGGGCGGGACTTAGCAAAAGTGGGCGGGGCTTAAAGAAAAGTGGGCGGGGCTTATTGAATACCTTGTGGAAAGTGGGCGGGGCTTAACAAACGTGGGCGGGGTTTAAAGAAAAGTGGGCGGGGCTTAACAAAAAAATAACCTGTGGCTCAGGAGGTGGTCAAACAAGAGCATTAAGAGAAGTTTATCATTTCGTAATGGCACAAATGGGGTATCTTAAAAAATATAAAGATTCAAATGTTTTGTTTGTCAATATTTTAGATGGGGATTATTGTGCAAAGAAAATTAAACTATTGAAGGAATTTGAGAATGAACAAATCTTTATAGGTTCAATGAGTGAGCTGTTCAACCCCCAGGTGTTCAATTCAATGAGGTTCAACCTCCAAGTTAAAAGGGGAGACAAATAAATATACCTTGGGATAAAAAGGGGGTTTATTTTTAGGGAAAAAAATATGAATCGCTGAAAATCCCCCATTCATTTACATGGGGAAAAGTGAGCCAGAATCAGTATTCTTACCCTACTACCGCTCCCTCCCAATTCTGACTCCATGTGCTGCAAGGTAACATCACCGGGCGCTGGAGGATTTGATATGTATTTGTTTGGCATGGGAGCGGTGTACTTTGAATGTACCAGACTTGTTTGTTTGTCCGGATGATATCTCAGCCATCCTTTGAGCGAGGAAGCTGAAATTTGGGGCAAACGTGAAGATGTGTTTTCACAAAAAATTGTACTTTTTATGTTTTTGATTCATCAATTAATTGATTAATTACTTCATTATTATCGATTAATTAACTAGTTAATTATTTTATTTCTCATCTGGGCAATATCTCAGGCACCTTTTGAGTGCTGAAGCTGATATTTGGACATGACGTTGTATTTTTCATTTAAATGAATAATATATAATCGATCATTTTCTTTCTTGTTTGTCCAGGCGATATCTCAACCATCTTTGAACTAGGAACCTGAAATTTGGGGACAAAAAGTGAAGATGTGCTTTGGCGAAAAAAGTCTTTTATATTTTTTGATCTATCAATTAATTGATTAATTACATAATTATTATCGATTTATTAATTAGTTATTTATTTTATTTCTCATCCTGCCAATATCTCAGGCACATTTTGAGCTAGGAAGCTGATATTTTGACACAATAGTGAACAAGTGATTTGGCTATAAAGATTGTTTTTGATTTATTGATCAATCAATTAATTATTTAATTTTTCGATTAATTGCTTAATTTTCAAAAAGTTACAGATCCGGATGAAACAGTGGTGGTTTAGGTATGCTATCAGCCAATTGATTTAGAAATTAATTATTTTACGATTTTTTAAAATTTATGCAATTAATGAATTTATCAATCAATTATTGTGCACCGCTCGCTCCCTCATAATTACAACTCCATGTGCTGCAAGGCAGCATCGCCAGGCACCGAAGGTACCCCGGCAAAGTCGTGTGCTGGAGGATTGTTTTTTTTATTTATTTGGCATTGGGGCTGTGCACTTTGAATGTACCGGTACTTGTTTTTTTAATTAATATTCCGACATTTGTAGATTTTGTTTTTCACTTGGAAGTTGTGGGTTATAATGTGTAATTAAAGGTGGAAAAAGTCTGATTTAATGCAATTTAATTTCAGGCTATAAGGCAACAAAAGGTGAAAATTTTGAAAGGGTGTGTAGACTTTCTATAGGCACTGTATACATATATATATATATATATATATATATATATATATATATATATATATATATATATATATATATATATATATATATATACACACACGTGCAAGTTGCTGTTGTTAACTGGTATCTCCACAAGTGAGTGGGTTCAGGAGGTGGCACAGAGACCGACCAGGTCTCAAAATATCCACCTCCATTAGCATGTGTGTGCACAATATGTGTGTCCATATATCATGTATAATATGTAACGTCTAATGTGTGTGATTACATCTCAATATGTGTGTATATAATATGTATAATATGTTTGTAGATCACATTCATGAATGCAAATGTATAACTTACGATTCATGTGTGTGTGTGTGTGCATGTGTGTGATTAATGTTGCAGCTCTTTACCGGTCATAGATTGTTAAAAAACAAAGAAGGAAATTTACTTCAGTGTCCAGCTTGCTTTCCAAAAGCTGAAAACCAAAATTGAAACAATACTGCTGCAATCAACAGAATTTGAACCTACAACTTCCAGGATATCAACCTAGTTCCCTCAACAGTTTGCCACCATCAAAGGAAAACAGTCCTGGATATTGCGGAACAGCAATTGTATCGGAGGATGGGGATTGATATTTAGAAGGATTAATGAACAATTACCAGCTCTTCCTAGATTATTGGCCATCCATATGAAAATACAGCTATGGTCATGAGAAAAGAGGAAGTAATTTGTTTGGATTTTTCAATGCTAGAATTTAAGGAATCAAAATTGACAAATAAATAGTGTAATACAGGAGGCCGACAATTACAGTTAATCAGGAGAGGTGAGTGAACAGTCAACACAAGAAGGATTTAAGGTATACAGAGCAGTACAAGAGAAGAGTCAAGTGGAGTGGATGGATAGATCGAAGTACATGTATGAAAGGTCACAAAGTCAAATGTAAATGATCACAAAGGGATGCCCAATACGAGTATATAAAAAACTGGTTCAAGGACAGGAAAAATAAATACATAAAATTGCCTTTTTCACTCCACTGCAGGGGACAAAAGCCCCCCTCATCTTATGGTGAAGAGTGCATTGTATACTGGCCACACTGCCCGGCCCCAAGAAGCCACCACCTGGGATCTCTTTGTGGATCCTGGGAACAGGTGCGATCCCATCCGTGGGCCCTGCCTAGCACTTTGGATAAGGCCCTGGGAGCCTTTCAACATTAAAATTTGTTTTTTTTCCCAGTGTTGTGCGAGAATATGACGCAATATGTGGCAAAATGGCTTGCTAAGTGCAGGTTGGCAAGAGTGAACAGACAACCATAGAAATCAAACTCACACCAGCCAGGGGAAAATAAATGAGTCACCACTTGACTTAACAGCCATTCTTCAGAGCTGAGCGAAGTATAAAATAGAAAGCTTCCCGTTCGAAAAAGAGAGGAAAGGGCAAAAAAGCAGTGTTGATAATGGGAAAATGTGTCTTCCATTGAGAAGAGATCGGTATATGGGGTGGAGGGATGTAGGCACAAGGAGTTGTGTAGGTAGCGGGTTGTCAGGAGAATGTGGATGAGGTGGGGCTCACAAAATTCAAATAGGACCTTTTCTTTACAATAAGGTGGTCGAAGGTCCTTTTGCTAAATTACAAGTTGTTTTTTTGCATACATAGTCGAGGCTCATGAAAGAGCTTGTACACTGAATGTATCAGGATGTACCAGGACAAAATGAACAGTAGAGAGAGGTGGGAAACACCAACGGCAGAGTTGGAGACTAAGATAGAGGGGGACTTTGACAAACAATAGATGTGGGGAGGAATGGGGAGCGGGAAAGGACAAGATGGATACAGGAGGGGAAAAAACTGGCAGTTTGGAAGGAGAAGGGCTTGAGGTGGGGTTTGGGGTGAGCGAGGGTAGAAAAGATCATGGTTTTAGATTGGGATGTGATCTGAGATGGTGAACAGCTGTGTTGAAGACCTGGAGAGAAGACTTAGATTGAAGAGAATGTGGAAGTTGGCTTTATAGGCAGGAAAAAGAGGAACAAATGAGTGGAGGTGAGCAGTGATCATGGATTTTGGGATTTTGACCACAAGGTGGAATGTGTGTGCCCTGCAGAAACCTTGAGGGGACAAGGCACGGAAAGTGCAGAGGGTGCAAGACCAGAGAGGAGGCAATATAAGAAAGAGAGACCATCGAGCTGTCTGTGATGGTGAAGTGATAGTCAGGTTGAGAAATAACTCCTTCTGTTTCATTTCCAATTCCTTCTAAAGGACATTGCAAGATGATATTAATCAAAAGAAAAAGAGAGACAGTGCTCGAGTCAGCCATTAGTGTTTTGTTGGCCTCAAGCCCTAAGCATAAAAATGGCCTCCAAAGGCAATATGCCTAATGAATGAAACGTTTTACTTGGCAGCATTTGGCGCAAGTTGTAAATCGCAGTCCAAGTAACGCAGTTCTTAACATTATGAGGAGCTTCTAACCACATACGGCTTTCGTTCTTCGTTCTCTCAAGAAGAAAAAAAAAGCTTTGTATCTTCATGGACGCAGCAGGAACCCAAAAACGGAATGGAAATTGGCAGCGGTTCTCCATGAAAGGACAGCCGAGTTTGTGAAAAACCAGCATCGTGCAAGGCGTGGGGAAGCTAAGGGAAGCAGGTTGTAAAGAAGTGTGGGCAAGAGAGATACCGAGACGCTGCTTAAAAGTGGCGGAAAGAAGATAAAGGACTGTGGGCAGGGAATTGCTTGTTTGCAGGTCACTCTCTTGGAAAGAAGGCAGCGTCCGCACCATTTCCGAATCTCAAAGAGGAGGGTTCCGCAAGGCGGAGGATCGAGACTATAAGCCAGACAGCCAGCACAGCCATTCCTCGGGTGTTATCTGCACTGGCAATGGCTAAAGAAACCACGATTGTATCAAGGGCTAAATCGGCACGGCCATTTCTCTGCCTGCACAAGGCGTAAGAAAGGGCTGATGGATTTTCATCAAGCTACCCAGCATGAACGGAGAACAAGCAATGGAGAAGTTAGTGAAATGCAGAGACAATTTTGTTTTTGAAATTAATGCCCTGCCATTTCTTCGTGCGTAATTGACCATGAAGCTATGGTAATTGCTGCCTTTATCTGGGCACCCATACTCTCATGATCTTTGTACATGTATTTATTAATGGAGAGTAAAAGGGTCCGATGAAGGCACCACTGTGTGGTTCCTCGGTGGACGATGGCGAGATGAAGTGCACGAGATTGTGAGATCGGAGCATATTCTGCATTGAGTGTTTACGGGATAATACCGAGTCGTTTAACATCTCCGAAAGCAAATCAGAAACATCGATACATTTGCAACAACCTTTCCTTTACTAACTCAAGCCACCAATCGGGATCTGTTTGTAATTTTTTTATATTAAACATCGAGGCTCATGGAAGAGTTGGGAATTGGAAAACTCTACCGAGAAATATATTCCGAATGGCAGCGTAACATATTGAACCGAATGAGCAATACTGAATTTGAAACGCTGTGATTAACAAAATCACTTTTTTATCTTCCTTTTAAGAAATACACTGATTGTTAGAGTCTCATAAAATATGGACAATTAAAAAGTTGCGTTTGAATGTGGATAGACACGAGAAGCATTCGAAAAGTTCTCGGAAGGAGATGCGAACATCCTTCGCAAAGCGAGCGATAGCCGGCACCCATGGCCGAATTCCAAAATCCTGCCCAAACTACTGCTGGGAAAGGGATGGCAAACCACCCAGCACCACCCTTGGCCAAGAAACTGTTTCAGCAGAACTAGTTTTGTTGTTGTTTCATATGCAGCCTGTGGCTGCTGGTTACATCATTTTCTGGAAACACAGCTGTGCTGCTGATGCAGTACTCCTGTTACCAGTAAGCTGGTACTCATTTTGCAGACCTCGGAAGGATGACAGGCTGAGTCAACCCACCTGGTGCTATTTCAACGAAATGGCAGGGTCTCAAGCTCAAGACCCTCAGATCTTAAGCCAGCCGCCTTAACCGTTAAGCCAACACCAGGTTTGGCAGAACCAGTTACGCTCTGTGGCACAGACTATGGTACATTGGAATTAGAAAGGTGGGCTGGCAAGATAGCAAGGATGGTGTACATACTCTCACTTTGAGCTGTGGAGTCTGGGTTAGAATCTCAACCCAGCTGTAAAATGTTGCCATGGTGTCGCATTCAGGGTGAGGTATCAATATGTGCACCGTACTCTGCCGGATGCACATTAAATCGGAGGACCCGTCTGCCAGTATTTGGGTAGTTGGTCGACGTTAAAGACCCCAGGTGGCCTTTGTGAATAGTGGGCGAGTTATTGGCAGCACCCTGAATAAATTACAAATCCCTGCCAAAATTACATTCAGCGAAATACAAAGGCCTGGGAAGCTAGTTCATGAAAGACAGGCCAAAAACGTTCCCCGGGTGCTGCATGAAGTTGAAAAAAAATGGTGCCACTAAAGAGGAAGTAGTAGTCATAGAAGTAATAGTAGTAGTAGTAGTAGTTAGTAGTGGTCGTAGCAGCAGCAGTAAGGAATGTCTTTCTTAAACATTATATACACTTGTTTATTGAAACTATTTTCTGAAAAATATAAGGATGGAATTTTTTGGACCATTGTGATCTTATCTTGTTTCGCGAACCTTTTGATCACAACTTGTGTTCGTGTTTTTGTATTGCATGAAAAAAGATGATGTCATTGATGCATCCATCCCAATAGATTACCCAAACAATCATCGTTGTCCATAAATTGATTGTATTGTAACCTTAATTGGTTTTACTTTCTCTGCCTCTAGTTATTGAACGTTTTTATAATGAACAAGACTGAAATCAGAGGTTTAATCGTTTTTTCCAAGAAGTGAAAAATAAAAGTAACATTAACTACCCCCTTCCCTCCCCTCCGCTCCCCTCCCCTCCGCTCCCTTCCACTCCCCACCTCCTCCCCCTTCCTTATACTTGGTGTTGGCTTAATGGTTAGGGTGGTAGGCCTGGGATCCATGGATCCTGAATTCAATTCCCGCTCAGCTGTTGAATTAATACCAGGTGGGGTTGACTCTGCCTGTCATCCATCCGAGGTCAGCAAAATGAGTACCAGCTTGCTGGTATCCTGTGTTGGAGTGGAAACCCGTCCAGGATTGTGTCCAATAGCTAAGGAGACTGCTTCGGCAGCACCAACGCTCTGCACAGAGTACGGTCCTGATGGATGGATGGATTAACCCCTTCATTGCTCTGTCAGGTCTCCATCTGCACCTACTCCAGTACACATCCAAACCTGACCAGATAACAACCATAACTTAAGAATTGTGTTCCAAGTTCTGGTGGTAATTATCTTGAATGTGTAGTAAAAAGCTAATTCAGTGAGGACTCATAAAGGAACATCGAGCAATTCTTTCTGGTTAAATTACTGAAAATAAGAAAATAGCCTTGAATAACATTATGTGTGACTGTATTGCCTGGTTATAAATGCGATTTAGCAATGAAGGAGTTCATTAAAGACAGACTCATCGGAGCCTTTCCTCAATAAAGACATCAAATGTTTGAGGTATGAATACAAACTTCCTCTGGGGTTGTTGCACAGATATCAGGAATGACTCGATATCATTCACTATTCATTACACATTCCTAATCTACAAGACTACAAATGAACAAAGTCACCATCTATTTATTAATATGCACCATAAATTAATATTTATTAATATGCACCATCTTCAGACACGTACATGGGGAGGTTGGGTTTTGGGGACGACTAAATATCTACAACCTGCTGCTGCTACTACTACTACTACTAATACTACTACTACTACTACTACTACTACTACTACTACTACGTATTAATCCCCATTTCCTGTTAACGGGGCATAGTGACTCCCTTGAGGGGTTAACCCTTCTTCACTTTGTTCTCTTGGGACAGCGGTGAGGGCAGGGATTTTGGGGATTTTTTTTTTGTTGTTTATGGTGCCGGTGATAGCTCGCCTACTCTTCGTGAAGGACACCGTGGAATCTTTGAGATCCACCAACTAATACCACCAGATGGTGTTCCCAGTTTAACGTCCATCCGAGGGACAGCACACACATTGATGATTCACCCTGCTTGTGAAACACTGGGATGACAGCCAAGCTAGAATGTTTGGAGCCGAGTGTGCATACTTTTAGGCCAAAGATACAATCACAATCTTATATACTACAAATTAATTTTATATAGTTTACATCCATATATATATATGTATATACAGTGGTGCCCCCGAATCCGAATTTAATTCGTTCCAAGAGGCTGTTCGGATTCCAAAAAGTTCGGATTCCAAAACTATTTTCCCAATAAGAAATAATGGAAAGTGAATTAATCCGTTCCTGGACCCCAAGAGAACCCACTTTCAAGACACTTTCAACTAAAATTACGCATGTTTAAGGTAAAATAAGATGAGTAAATGACCTTTTCTGGGTCATGAATCTTTTTCCAAGCCTGAGGGATGAGCAGGAGAGTTGTCGCTTCTTCCATCAGGTCTGGATGCAGCTCCGGCCTATCAGTGTCCATTGGGATCCAAAACGTAAACTGTTCAGCCTGGTGGAGGTATGTAATTAACCATGAAGCACCAAATGGTGTTTTATATCCCAGTACACTCTGTGGAGACACGAACGTGACGTTTTCACCGCACGGTTCCACGGGAGAGAATCAAGAGGTGAAGCGATTGGGTGACGCAGCATGACGTCACTACCATGCTTGCGAAAAAAACGTTGAGTTCGTTAAAGCCGATT